>NW_018408551.1:112421-353825 GCF_002113885.1 Mizuhopecten yessoensis
GGGGGGCGGAAGGCGTATTTCTGTCTCTTGTCCAATCTCGCTTTCAATCTCCCCAATGTATCGCCACATTGCGAACGTCTATAAAATGGTTGTCGACACATCTAACAGGTCTACTCCTATATATTATGAGGTGTCGATTTAAGTAAAATCTATCTTTTAGACCGTACCTTAATTATTTAAGTTGCTATATATAGAAATGTTTGATAGAATTAGATTGATCTTCTAAATATTTTTGTACAGATACATTTGAAAAAAAATCATTTTCATTCAAAGTGCAACCAAAAATAAATCACGGACATTTTATTTCGTGAATAATAGATTTTCTCATAGGAAACTATAGGAACGATACCGACCTTCGGCAGAAAACAATAGGAACAATACCGACCTTCGGCAGAAATGCTCGTTCAGATGTTTAGTCCTTGTTGCTATTAACAGTCACGCCCCTTTCATTCCCTTCGTTACATTATGTCACCTAACCAAAGCAGAAGAATAAACGGTTACCCCTTTTCTGCAACATCTTACGTGGTCTCCGAGCTATGTCGGTGTTTGCTTAATGCGGAAACTGCAATGATTGGGTAACGAGTGTGATTACTGGTTCGTTAGCGAGATGATAGCTTCAGACAACTGCCAGGTCCAATTAGTCGATTCCACAACTCACACATTGGTGTCCAACAAGAAGGACATCTACTTTCATCCGTATTACCAGGACTGAGTTAAGTTTACACAACAACGAGTGGTTCGCTTTAACGGAACATGGTGGGTAGCTTTTGTAATAAGGAGTTTGGTAAAATTGACAAAGTTTGGTCAGCTGAATGAAACGTTCCTAGAATATACTCAGATGCCACAGGTAATTTTTTGTTAAATCAGTAATGATCTTCGGAATTAGTGTTCAGACTTATTAATCTCAGTTTACACGACAGTTATATCTTTGCTGTAATCATACGAATGTATCTGAACATCAGCACAGTTTGAGATATTTAGGAAGAAAATATATTCTAAAAAATTATGTTTACTGCCAAAACGTCAAACCCTGTACACAATTTCCTTGTAAACTTCCCTTCCTTATCATCGGTATACTGTACCGGGATGGTTTAAATTGTGAGATCCTGTCACTTTTATTATAATAAAGACTAAGACAGTTTGTTGGCTTTCATCTCGAGGTGCTTCGACTACAATACTTGTGTTCCTCTTCATCACGGATGTATGGGCATTGTATCCGGAAAATTACATCGAGTGTGTGTTTTCATGCGTTGCCAAGAAATTTCAATTTCAATTTTGAAAGAACGAACGAAATGAAAGTCTGTCATCATTTCCTTTGTTTTCAACGTTAAGGTGTCATAATTACTGAACGAAAGCCAGGTAGCCGAGAATGATAATTGTTTAATCATGTTTACAGATATTTACAATTTATAACTAATTAATATAGGTATATATTTTGTAAACATATCAATTGTTATAATAAACAAAAGTAATTTTTTAGTCCAAGGAAAAATTTTAATGTAGTTTTTTTTTTTAATGAATCCTTGTTAGCGATATTGTATTTAAGTAAATAACATTTAAAAAAAAATAAAAAAAATTGAAAGCTTTCCCAAATCCTTAAGACAAGATGCTTCGGGATTAACTGAAAAATAGTTAAACGTTGTCGCGTTAATTTCTACAGCTTACAAACTAATTGTTAACTTTATTGTGACAACGATAACCGTTAGATAGTTGCATGTTTTGTTGTTATTAATGGGTGTCATTTTTTGTACTTTATGCTCTCGGAACGCAGTATTGGTTTGAATTTGCAGGCCGCGAGATTTTACCAACGTTCAAAATGACGAATCTTTCGTCTGCAGATATCCACGAGTTTCATACAGTCACGATTTTTAATGAATTCGTTATAATAAATCTCTCGCATAAATACGATGTTACATAATACAATGACTAGACATTTATTCCGCATCAGTTCTGTAGCATCTACACACATACTGTCATTGCACTTGATGCCGTGGACTGTTGTTGTTATTCCTACCCTATAATTATAGTTAACCCATCGATGCTGGTTTGGGTCTGTTGAGGGTTGTTTAGATAATACAAATATCATGGCAAGGGTTTGCCCGACACCGGCTAGAGTTCTGATAAAAATCCTATAGTCAATGTAAACACGTTTTAATCCATGTGCCCTACTGTGAAAGTTTGTCTTGTGTGAAATATCAAAAATATTGAATTAGACCGAAGTCAACAGTTCGCGTGATAACAAACGAAGATTAACGATAACAGCCGAGGTTGAGGTAATCAAAACGAGGCTTTATAACGTATTTGGTGCGGCTACTCTGTATAGTATGTGTAATCACGGTCATATGGACTCGTAAATTGAGTAATTCAAGGCGTATGTTATCAGTTATATATTTACAAAGTAAGGAGGATTTTGTTTACCGATTACTTTAGACAACGGATTGTAAATATTTGAATATTTACTGCGCCGACATCAAAATAAATATGAGCGGGACTTCCTGATACGTGTGGGTGTTTCCGGTATATTCATCATGCCTAGTGCATGTCGGTATTGTGCAATTATTACCTCCTGACACAGGGGTGCACCTCGACAAATTGGCAGGTATGTTATTAGTGTGACAAGAGGCAAACAATAAGTTTGTAAAATTGCATCCACGCCCAAATTATCACAAAGTGTATTGTTCTATAACCGTACGGCACATATATCAGCTATGCCATTGTTACGTATGCATCAAATATGGCTGAACTAAATGATGGTAACATTCCAGTATGACCGGTGGACCGAAAACTCCAAACATACGTCTTGTATCATTTATTACAAAGCATGGCGCTACTCACTTTCTAAAGGGTTCCCATATCCTAATTCCTTAATCGTTTTCTATTAATCTGATTTGTTTTAATTATGTTAAGGTTCCTTTAAAGTTCCTGATCTTGAGGTGAGCCTGTCTTCCTGAATCAGATCAAATACCCGGTGTTATTTTTTCTCCCCTTTAACACACCTTTGTACATGTGTTATCAATAGTACGGTCCGACTAAACAAGCTCCCTATGGTGGAGAGTACACACGATGGACAGTGGGCTGTTTTATTAGATTAACCGTATTCTCAGCGGAGTAGGATCTTTTAACGGAAGGACAAGCCCCTCTGATCCTCAGCTGAGTTTCCTCTCCGGCCTCATCAACTTATCACTATGTCCAGTCGATTTTTGCTGCATATTTTCCACAACACATGCAATACTTCCAAACTTATTATTATTGTTTTATTTAAACGTGATTTTTACATATCAACCAAAACAAACTGCAAATTTCTGATCATAAATTTATAAAAGATTTTGTCTAGTTTTGGTATCATTGTAAAGCTGTGGGATTTTGTCCGTTTATTCCATGGGTTGGATTTGTTGTAATTGGCCTCCCCGTAGGATGTCGGTCTAAATTAGTGTTATAATTCAGACTGGAACAACTCCCCCAAACACAGCCTCACATTCCCTGTCATAGATAGGTTTACACGGAACCTTTAAAAGACTAACATCTCTTTACCAGTCAAGGAAACATTGTAGAAATTATATTATACCCTTTTTAAATCTTGTAGTCGTACACAAAGAACCAACATGGCAGCACTGGTTCCAGCGTTAATTTCATTAACTGGGGAATATGCTACACATTTCTCTGCTAATTTGATTGGCATAGGAACCTGTCAGAGTTAGGGATATATGTTAGATGATAGCAAGCGTAAATTACGACACATAATGTATAGTGGCTTGTGTGTGGTACAGCGTTTTAGCCAGGACAATAAAACGTTTATGCAAAGATACTTATATGACAGACGCCGGGTCAACCAGGTACATACTTATGATCATACTTATGATGGTTCCCCCTCAACCATTAACCCACCAATAACGCCACTTCTGGTGTAATTAATGGAAATCAACTTTAGTTTCACCGGATTTATTTTGTGTCATTGTTGTGTTTGTTTTGATTTTTGGTAAATTACACCTTCACAGTCTCGACTTTACTGACTTATGACGGAGCCACATGCGGGGACATTACACTGTCATCCATTATCCGTCTAACGGGCTTATTCCCTGGTTCCTATTGGTGTGTACATGCTGTTTTGGAAGGGTAGTATAAATGTGCCTCAGCTGCATGACTCCGTCATATTGTTTAAATATTCATGGTATTACAAAATAGCGATCTTTTCATAAAGAATCTGATTGCCATGGACGTATTGACATTGAACAAAAGCAGTTTATGACACACTTTTCGGAAACGTTTCAGATTAATACAGAACAGTTGCCTATCATTTCAGATCTGAACGTCCATTTCAATGTTAAAGAGTGACCCGCGCCTTTCATTTCCTCATTTCGATAATCACTCTTCGCGTCTGTGAACACATGTTTCTAACAAGGAGAAGATGGATGGTCAGGCCACGCGTCTAGCAGGGTCAATAATGGTCATCTGGTCATTATACAAACGGCCATTAAGAGTGTCCGAAGTATCGAGACCTCCTATGAAATGTAGAGAATCTAGCTGCTTGACCGTCTCCCTCTCATCCAAAATATGTATATCGTTACCATTGGTATCCGTGGACTTGGACAATATTTTTTCAACCAATTGGCCACTGTACTGGCTGGGGTCAGTTTCTCCGGCCATTCACTGTTGTCCTAAGTATGAGGTCGCTAAATGGCATAGAGTCAATTAGTGAAACGTATTCTACCCCACATGCGCTTTCAAGTGCACGTGCTTTGTGTGGACAGCGCGGTGATGTATTTAGCCCATCTGTTGACAGGTGAGTGCAACCATCTCGCCGGTGGGAATGCTTTTTGGATTGATTAGTGGACCTCCCCCATTCCAGAACCACTAAGGATACCGAGTACCTCCACTCTAGTAACTTAACACACGGCCAATCAATCACTAACGGGTAGTCAACGTGGCCCGAGCGCTTGATCCGCGAACTAGGGTCACCAGTACAAAGGAAACAAAATAACGGAAAGTGTAATAAACAAAAAAAATATTAAAGCAGAGCTATTGTTTCATAATAAATTTCTACAGTTACATATCTTTTTTGGGTGGGTACAATTTGACCAGGAGGCCCGATTTCTTTTCATTCAAAGGGAGCCGCTCGTTCGCAAGTGAAAGTAACACCACACCATACTGTGCGAACATTGATATTGACGTGCACGCGCGTGTTTTGAAGAATACTTCAAACGTTTGTACTATCATACCAAGGTAGTTGATGCAGATCACGTATCATAATGTATAGGCAGGTTACATGCTTATCAGACAGGTTATTTCATCTTGGGAGATTCTTGAGGAAGGTTTCAGGATATCAAAACAGTGTTATTCAAGATATCTTTATGGTTTGGTTGGGGTGGGGAACGGATAGAGACAACGTTAAAGGCAACAATTCTGTAGAGAGGAATGCCAGGTTAGGGAATGGTACGCTACTCTACTTAAAATAGAATGCACATTTGTTGTTGAAGTGTGTACACTTAAAATCTGAAGAACTCGATACACGGTCTTCATGTCCGTTTCCTACCAGTAGTTGTGTACTTGACGTTATAGCTAGTTAAGCTGAACTTTCGAATTGAAAACCTCAGTCATATCTTTTATATTTATTTTAAGAATATGTTTTCGTCTATTTTAGTTTTAATTTTTGCTTTTGTCATAAAACTAATCCAGATTAAAACAAGCCTATATTGATATCAATATACTGGTGTAAACATGTATCAGTACATACCAATTTAGTGCATATTGTGGTGTAATACCAATATAGACAGGACAGTGATGGAGGTATACGGTAAGTTTAGTAATTGTAGTTAATACCAATATAGACAGGACAGTGATGGGGGTGGGTATACGGTAAGTTTAGTACATGTAGTTAATACCAACACAGACAGGACAGTGATGGAAGTGTACGGTAAGTTTAGTATATTCTGTAGCACAGGACAATAACGGAGGTATACCGTAAGGTTATCAATAAATATCCATTGATTAGTATTCTTACCCTCTCCGATCCCAGTTCGACAAATACCTAGGCGGGGACAGGGACTGGTTGATGGGGCAATTATAATTCGTCCCTCCCCTCACGTTCCCTGGTTTTTTTAAAGTGCCCGTATCTACAAGACCACTTGCACGGAAGATGGACCGGGTTTAAGCAATTACGGAATGCCCTCCCCATTTCATGTTCTGATGGGCCCCGCACTATACCATATTGCTTCAATTAACAAACATGTGTTTTGACATGAAACACTACTTGAGGATCTCGTATGGTTGGGTTTGAGGCAGGCTCCACCTATTAACAGGGACATCGGTTTCCTTGCTTCCATGATAAATGCCATAGAATGAAGAGGACTTAAAACTGAACCACGAAGAAAGTAATAGTGAAATATGTGCAACATGTATGTTGATAGGTTATGACAAGAATTTACGCAAAAAGGGCGGAATTCATAGGTCTTGCTCATACCCTGCGACATTTAGCTCATTTATGACAGGAAGCTACACTGAGGAATGAAAAGACAATTTTGTAACACTGGGCTTTCTTTATCACGACGAAATTATTCCATGTTATATTACCCTTAGGGTCCGTGTGATACACACATATGGCCCCTGAGGATCCTTGAGATACAACCTTTGTGGATCCGTGTGATATGCCCCCGGGGATCCTTGTGATATGACCAGGGTACCCTTGTGATATGACCCTCGGGGATCCTTGTGAAACGACCATCGGGAATCCTTGTGATACGACCCTCGGGAATCCTTGTAATATGCTCATTAAGCTTGTTATGTTTTATTGCGTCTTTTGGAAGTAAGAAACTTGAATTATCATCACAATTTTTTGTTGTTGAAATAATGGAATTTAAACTGTCCAAAATTTGGAAAAGTTTCAAAATCATATATATGATAAATATATCAATCTTGCTCTTTATCTCTAGTATAGAACCTACCGATATGACCAAGCTTGTAAAACTAAGTAGTTCCTGCTGATTTTTCGTACTTAAGATTAATCCGCCATGTCTGAACTATACGTTTCAGTGACGATCCGCACTCCACGATTTAACTGCTGACGGTAGAGATTGTGTGTGAATCATTATGCAGGAACGAGTTTTTTGAGTTCTTTGCGAAAAGAATCTGAGTTACAGTATTTATTATTATTATATTAATTGTTCATATTTAGATATGTTTTTTACATGAAAATATTTCTTGTGGAACTTAATTCGTCGGGTCATTTACTGGGAACCTGGAATAACGGATAAATGATATTTTTTCCCGGTTTATGGTGGGGTTTTCCCAATATTTCCAGAAATTAATGACATGTACGCTGAAATATATGTGTGTTCTGATACCGATAACCCTATATCTGTCATTACACATCTTGGCACGGTAGTCCAGTGGTAGGACCCCGGGCTCGTGACCGTAGGGTTGCGGGTTCACGCCACGGCACGGCAGGGTGTTGTATATATTTTTGAGCAAGATACTTTACTCCGCTTATTCCAGTCTACTCAGCTGTAAATGAGTACGTGGTTTGGCAGTGCTAGAATTGTTGAATGCTAGCTGTTAGCGCCGAATTGTCAGCTCCGGCTGTATGTTACCCAGGGAGTTGAGAAAGGTATTGGCTGGTTGCAAAGGCCCTATAACCAAGGATAATATTTTGTGAACCGCTTTGAGACGACCTACGAACTAGGTTGTGATAAAGCGGTATATAAGAACCTCCAATTATTAGTATGGGTGGTTAACACTCCAGCTTTCCAAGCAGGCGGCAGGGGTTCGATCCCCGAAGTCGCCGTACACATGGAATATTAGAGAAAGTGTTTTTCTCCTGCCCACACAACTCCAACAACCCAGGTGGAGGATAAAATGGTCTGGGGTGGGTGTTGCGGTATCTGTGCTGTAGCATTCAAGTGAGGTGGCACTATAAATGATACCATTGGAAGCACGGTCCCACTACAAACAGAACACAACACATATCCAGCACACACACAGGCATACACACATAGGGAGATATTAGCCAGGTGGCATAGGACAAGTAGTTAGCACATGATATGGCAGCTCCTGCGAATTCCACAATATTGTATTGATTAATATATATATGCTAATTGTATTGACTGTATAAAATTGTATATCTATGTACTGTAAAGCGCTTTAGAGAGGCTTATGTTAGCTAGATAGGGCACTATATCAAATGTTGTATATTTATTTATTTATTTATTTATTTATTTATTTATCTCTCTCACGTAATAAGGTGTTTTCAAGTTTTCACACTTTGACGATATATCAAACCAATTATTATAATTATTATTATTTTCATAAACTATTTATAACAGGTATAAAACACATTTATTTTAACTTATATTAATCATCCTGGTTGGCCCGAATGGAAACGCACAGGGGGCCTTAATGTAGACAGAAACTGGAGTACCCGTAAAAAACCCACGTGGACGGGAAGGCGACCCAATATCTTTTCACATTGATCGGAGAGTCAACCCCGGCCGCCTTGGTGAAAGGTGAATGCGCTATCCTCTGAGCCACCCGTCCACAATTAGGGTTAAAACAAGCATCTCCTTCCTAAGCCACACTGAGCAATAACTGCGTTATCTACTAGATACACATTTGAATTTGGTGAAACATTTAATGATACCATTAGTAATACCAGCAGATGACCTTACATGATTGGAAACAACAGTGGATGTTTAACATTGAAAGATATGTTTCGCTTGTAGATAAAATATAAAATTTGTGTACTGATATGTCAAAACAGGTGTCCCATATTTACACTGCAAGCGTTAGCGAAAATTAAACGGAAAGGTTTTGTGTTTTCGAAAACAAGAGTATTTGACCTAAAGTCAAGGTTTTCATTTTTTGGCAAATCATTTTGCCAACTCTCACAAGTCTCACATTGACACCGACATTTAAACATTACCTTGACCATGCTTTGCCAAAATCGCACCCTCATTTTGCGGATGGTTTGGGTAGAGTTTTACTGTTTACCAGAGTAATAAACCGATGGAGAGAAATGGTAAAGGAGCCCGACAGTGATAGGAAGCTATGATATATGAGTCAGCACACTGAGAGCAGGAACAGCGTGAATTTTATACAAAAATGTTTAGGCTGTTAGTAAAACTCCTGTCTAAATTTATGCAAGTACTTCAAAGACATTGATTGCAGTGTACATAGCATTTCCTCGTTACATCGGAATGGTTTAGCTGAGCTGGCATTATTTTGGATTGAAAATCAGGTTGTATTTAGTCTACACGTTTCCACACTGATGAGTTTACGTTGTTCTGTTCAACGCCGCTAAGCCTGTGGACCGAACATTTCTTTTACCCAATACATTACACAAGAACTGAGAGACTGGAGTCTATACACACTGAAACATAACGGCATCCTACAGGTTGCTGTAAGGCCCTGTCTGGTCTTCGTATCTCTCGCCCGTCGCTCGCGCGTACAAACAGACGTGTATTACTCGTCTGCATAACCTATGAACAGAGGCTAGCAATATGAACGCTATGTGTAATGTCTGGAGAGTTTTTCAACAAACCGAAAGTAAAATGCCGAAGTTTACATTGGAAATACCTAGGTTCGAAATGTTCCACATATCCGGTTGATTACAACCAAGTGTATGCTATTCGGCGATCTTTACCTTATAGTTTGATATTTGATGGTCATTATTTCCCTATCGTTTCCGTGTTTTTTAAAATTCATTTTAAGGTAGAATATGATGGTTTGCAACAGAAATGCTTTCACTGATGTTTAAAAATGCCGTTCTTAGAAAAGCAACCGAACTTCGATTTTCTTTTTTTTTCCGATTTCGAAAATTAATTTCTTTTGATTTGAAGATAAAAACAGAAGATTTATCGGTACTTTCACGAGATTCTTTGAAGAGAAATGCAGATTTTCCCACAATTTCCTCTGATCATATCTTTATAATGCAAACAAAAACAGAAGTAATGTGAGAAAATAACTCCGTAAGTTTCTGTAATTTACGATGACTCCTTTACTTCCGCAGTATGACTGCAATGATAAAATCAAGGAAATTGATGCGAGTCCTCATGCAAATGACTTCTCATACATTACCTGAAAATACTAGCCCCCTGGTAGGCCCCCGCCCACTCCACAGTGCGGCCCTGTTCCTACACCCCTGCGACCCACCTCGAAATGTCAGACGAAAGCTCAACCTGAAGAGTACAGTAAAACCCTTATAGCATTCCTTAGAACAATTACGCAAATGTATATCTGTATATATATTGTCTGTGTGACCGTTCTACATTATATAACTTTGGGGTACGGAAATAGGTGCATGGCCTACATTCTGGAACTATTTTTATCGTAAATTGTTATATAATAGCGGAGGTTTGTTTCTTACATACAATTAACATTCCCAGGCGGTAACTCGCCGCCATGCTTTATCTATCAGCGCTCACAGCACACATACACACTCTCGTTATAAATGCATTTTGAAAATTGGCTGGAGATTAGTTTTAATACTTACCCGGAACCTGGTTTGTTCTTTAAATTGGATATTTTAAATCGCCGTCATCAACATTGAAGAGAGATAACGTATTATAGGTTCCTTCTTACTTCGTATTGCTAGTGATTATTTTTCAGAATCTGATGACTACGTACAGACCCATCGATGGGTTAGGACCAAGTTTCACTGAGAAAGAGAATAGCAACTCCACCACCTGTGTAGTATAACAATGCTGATTCGTCTAAATTGTTTTTTCGTACCTTTCATCAAGGTGGAACTAAAATATATTTGAGATACAATTTAATAAGGTACTGGTTTTTCTAATCACTAAAGTGCTTCTAACCGCATCAGCCTCGGGTAAAATAAACAAAATGTAAAAACCCGCGAAACTCCTGCCAAATATTCAGACTAATTTTTGACATCCGCCGCGCCCGTTTCTTCTCTCCTTTTTATAATTAATTACGTATTGTGCCTAAGGATTTCGTGAATACTGTGTTACTCGTTTGTCAAACATCAGTTCTGGAAGCTTTACAGCGTGTAAATATTCTATTTTTTCGATGATATACTAAAATATGCTGCCTTCCGTTTCAAGCGTCTGGGATTACCGCCAAGCGCTCAGATGAACCAGCACGCACAATTCAGAGCAGGCGCTATAATTCGTTAAATTTCCTCCTGACACGTAATGCGCGTGCTGCATTTCCTACTTCATTAATATATATTCGGTGTCAATTTATGTTGCCCTTTACTGTTTAGAAGTTCACGAAACCGTTTGTATTACATTGTTAAAATGCTCGAATCTATTCTCCCGAAAACCCTATCGTCTAACATTACGATATCTAGCCGTCTTTGATAATGTCCTAAGTGAACTCTCGACATCACCTCTCTTAATCAGAACTCTCTTGCGAGGCGTAATAAGCGTTTGTGGTGTAGCTACAGACACTAACGTCAATTTTAAGCCGTTATTAACGGTGAAAAAGGCCCTATGGAATAGCATTATAGCTGATTAAGCATTTTCTAGGTCGTCTGATGGTAGCAACTAGACGCTGTAGGTCACAGGTACATGTTCTACTAAGCTTGTTGTTCCGTGTGTTGCTGCTACAACCAATCAATGAATACTTTACCATACTGCAATGTACGCTATTGTGTACTTAGGTTGCTCGCTAAACCTTGATTTCTATAATTAAGCACTAAATACCAGAAATAACTCGTATGTATACGTTTCAAATACAAGAACATCAGATAAAACTGTTTTGTGAATATTTGTTCGTCAATCTAACGATAGTTAAGTCCAAACCATAGTCGTTTTAATTGTGTTTTTCCACCTTTATGAAGAATTATTTTCGCGAAAAGAGCAGTACGGCCATAGGCTATTACCTTAACTGTTACGTACTGTATGCTTCAATTACACGTCAAGATCATATGTGACTTTCCTTGGAAAACGTGACATCTTGGAATTGATGAGGGTTGATGCTTGGTCAAATTATATCCCGTGTGCGTCTGGAGAGTGACCTTGGTAAAGCATGTCCTGTATAGTTTTCTCAGTGTACCAGCGGTACTAGTTGTTATATTGCAAACGTTACAGAGTTGTCAATAGGAGCCGGCACCCGGCGATTTGTCGCCTGGTATTCTGTTATTTGTCGCCGTCTACTTTTGTGCCAAGAATAAAAATAAAATAAAGAAAATATGCTATGTTTGTTGCTGTTGTTGGTTTTCTTACAACTGTGAACTTTTCTTCTGATGTCGACATCAAATCACTCTCAAATCACGGACGTGATCGGTAANTTCCAATTTTAAAGTTGAATGGAAAATAATTTGCATGATATTGATGTTTGTATAATGAACAATTATCCTCATTTGTTTCTCTCAAAAGTGCTTAAAAGCCATCTCCGGTCATCTAGGATTTCAATTTTTTCCGGGGGTGAGCCCCCGTACCCCCCTTACGAGAAGGGGGCTTCCAGCCCCCCTCTCGTGCTCTCCCCCTGACTCCGGCCTACGGCCCTCGTTCGGCGGCCTTTGGCCGCCATTCGGGCCTTCGGCCCTCAAAAAAATGGTGCCTCCTACTTTTTATTCATTAACCTCCTACTATTATTTTTATTGACAACACTGAACCTTTAGAAACAGGCGGACCACAATGCAGCGTCGGGTTACCTATCTTCTCGCTGATTTTGTAGAACCACGAGTCCACAGCTAGTTTTTAGGGGTTTTAATAAATTGTTTTTATTGGTTAATCAGATGTCAACCAATCTGTTTGGCAGTAGTTTAATTGATGACAGCCAAATACGTTTTAAGAAGTGTTACCAAACTCAGTTTGCAGTTATTTAGTAAATTACTCGTGCTAAATATCCCCAGGGTTGTTGTTTCTTCGTTTGGTGTTTTATTTGTTCCTGATTTAGTTGTTCCTTATCGAGTAAAAGTTAGGCTTTATTTGACTATGTGCTATGATTTGTCCGTGTGTTGACAATGTGGAATACTTTGTCCCTGTGTGTTGACTATGTGGAGTACTTTGTCCCTGTGTGTTGACTATGTGGAAGACTTTGTCCATGTGTGTTGACAAAATTGGAATATTTTGTCCCTGTTGACAATGTCGAATATTTTGGCCCTGTGTGATGACGATAGGGTATAGTTTGTCCCGCGTTAAAGCTGTGGTATATTTTGTCCTTGTGTGTTGACGATGTGGTATATTGTGTCCCTTTCTGTTGACGATGTGGTATATTTTGTCATGTGTTGACGATGTGGTATATTTTGTCCCTGCGAGTTGTGGCTGCCATATGCATTTTCTGTTTTCCGTTACCTTCCTCCCGACTCGATCAGGCCTGTAGACGAAGTGTGTCTGGGCGAGGTTTCTCTAGGGTCAAAGCGTCGTCCTATACTATCTATCGATCTGAAGGTCTGTGTAGGGACTACTGATATTGCATGGGAATGACACGACTATCTACGTCTCTCTGTCTCAGTAGGAATGGTTATTTATTCGGCTTTTTAACTAACGCTCTCAAGAAGCATGCATAATTAATTTGCATCGTTATATCAAAACTCCACAAAAAATGGTAAATGCAGCCATTCGTTTTATTTGTGATATTGCGTGTTAAAACTCCATTACACTTGGTTGTGTTGGAACATAATAGGATTGATACTGGTAGCTGATCTGTCTACTCTCTGATGAATATGGAATTTGAAATACACTTTGTGACATGTAAGACATTTAAGAGCTTTGTTGTTATAATGCTTTTGCATGAAAATTCAAACTGAAAGGCTGTCACGTGACCTTGCTCGTATAGGGCTTAAAAGTACACGTGTCGAAGTGGAGTAAATCATCCGTTACAGACAGACAGTAGGGCCTGGGACATTACTAGCGAGTTATACACATCACAGGACGCCAAATCTAGTCAATAATGACAGTTCCATGAATTGCAATAACGGTTAAGACAGCTTGGCCCGCAGGCATTCATTTTCAAAATGTCAAGGTCACCGCGATGTAGCGTGGAATTCCAATGAGACTGGATGTCACTCTTTCGACAGTGTTACGTGGTCGCCAGCCAATCACTGTCGCTTACGGTGAAAGTAGCAAGCAGGCTTACAACCAAATCATTTGTCTTTAACTGGAGCCGTCTCTAGGGTCTTCCCGTGTACTCAATAAAAGCATACGATAATAGCGTCATGTTTATAACATGTATATAGTATCATGTTGGTCAATATACTGCCTGCAGACTGTACCATTGTTATAAGGTAGCAGATAACTAGCCAGGTCATATATGGTATGGAAGATTATTTAAAGATAGTGCAGGCCAATGGTGGAAAGTTTTCGAAAATTATTTACATTCATTTATAAGAAAGGTCTTCCACATACTAGTTGTAATCAAACTAGTTGAATTAAGTGACTTGACCTGTACAATATTTAAACTAGTTGAATTAAGTGACTTGACCTGTACAATATGTATATGCCCGGTTATTGGCATGGTGTTGGGCTAGCCTGGCAGAGGACATGGCACCACTAAACACAGACAAATACTCGGTACTACATCCTAGTCTAGTATTTATTTTGATTAATCGGTTCAAAGAGAACGTAATTGACTTAACCCTACCCATCATAATAATTGAATGGAGTCTGACGTCACGAGGTCTCCCAGAATCTACCTTGCAGTCATGTGTGTAAGAATGAGTTCGCTGTCCCCGTTGCCCTGACGTATGCAGCCGATTCCCAGGTGTAAGACGAGTATAAACACACTAAAATACTCTATTGTGCAGTACATACAACAGTGCAAGATGTTATATTTATAGGTGGGCGTAAAAACATAACTAAATCAAGTTGATTTATGTCATAGCCTATTCACATGTAAAATAGTTCTTGTTTTGATAGATATCGCTGCACTTTGCGTAGAGCTTCTGTAAAATTCAGGATATTCAAACTTTTCAGCAAAGCATCTGATGACTATAGAATATTAACTGTGTAGCAGTGTATGTTAGCTATTGCTTTAGCGTGATTCATGTCGAATGATACTATGAGATCGATAGCAATACCTTATACATTGTAGAACGCCTGAAGACACCCATAAGAAACCGGAGTTTGTCGTTCACCATGACTGATACTTGTGGTTTCTCTTTACTTGGCTATTCATACTAAAAGTAATCAAACAATAATTGTTTTAATTGATTTAAAAAAAAATTGTGTCATGCGTATATCATGAAGCACCAGTCATGCTGTTATATGAAAAGTATTATTGTATGTTATGTAGGTTATTTGGAATAAAACATTAAGTTTTTTGTCGTATTCTAATTTATTAATTTAGTTTCTTGATCTGACAGTTAGATATGCCAAATTCTTCATTTCTCAATGTATAGCATCCTATATGACAAACTGTAACCAATTTTCAGTCTATAAACTAAATAAATGATTTCGATAAAAAAAATGGAATCTTATATCTATTATTTCTGTAGGAATGACTGACAACAAGTTTAGACTTGAGTTCAAAAAAGATGTGAACAGGTTTTGAATTCGATTTGTTTTACGATTCCTGATAATACAGATATTACAGCATACATTTTAAACATGTTCTATGGAGTACATGACATACGTTACTATTGATGTAGATATTACAAAATATACCTCCTAAGCTAGTTTTGTTCTATTTACTGTTTTGATGGAAATATATTGCAATACAATTTTAAGTAATAGTTAGGACAAGTTAAGTCGTAGTGGTGATGCCATTATTAACATAATTCATCTTGCTTTTCAAGATATTGATTTCTACAAGCTCTATCTACACATGTAATTGTTGTTTGTAATAAAGACTTGGAAAAAGTGTTGGTACCAATCTGTCTACGTAGTACTGCTTGTGAGAACAACAATGTCTATTTGAATGACCGTAGTATTTACGTGAAATCAATATTTCAGTACGTTATCATCCGATAGGTTGCGAAACTATACTCAATCATATTTCAATTGTGAAAGATTTTAATAAATTATCAGGAAACTTATAAGTTTTATCTTAGTAAGAGATCTTGGCTGCTAAAATATTTGTTAAAGTCAGTAATATATAATATTGCACTTAATTGATAATGATCAAGATTAAGATAAGAACCCGGACTAAACTATCAACTATTTTGCAATCTGTAATGTAATCACTCTTGACTTAAATGTGGCTGCATCTCAAACCAGACAAAACGGATTATTACGTCATTGTTTACTAGGTCTATCCAAAAACGTAAACCGGAATTTGCAAGCCCAGACAAAGATAACAAATGCACCCAAATGGTTCAATATTGATTTAATTGTTTATCTATCTGTCTTGATTGTAAAAGTGGTGGGTATTGTTCCTATGTTATCACCGCGCTGACAATGTTAAAGAGGAAAAGGTGGATGATAGGGGTGATGGATGTTACTCTACAGACGTCAACAGGTTGGTGGAACGTCTGTAGCAGAATGAAAGCAATAGATGATCTATACACCAATCACACGACGCCAGTGTGTGGCTGTATCAATCAATCACAATGTTAGAGGGTAGTTAGCAGTATTATGCTAAAGTAATAAAAACAATATTGGTGTCATTTAACATTGGTGTTTTATTTTGTTTGTGTTAAGATTATGTTAAGATTATGTTTAGATTATGATTCTTTTGCGAATACCTTAATGTTATTACATTGAGGATATGACATTATTTGGATTTTAACTTTAAGGACGTGATGCTACTGGCGAATGTAGTCGCTGAGGCAGAAGACGCTTACCCTTCCTCATCACCTTGTCTTATTGTCCATGTACTGATTCAAGGATCTCCGTGTAAATCGTTGCTTTGTCCATTTTCTATTCACCTTGAGTTTGAAGTAGGTTTTTGTGGACAGTAAAATATTCTCTTGTTTACATGCTACCTTACTAATAACAATATGTGAAGTGATGGTGGAAGTTGTATTTTAGGCTGAGATAACGCTGGTAATAATGACAGTGATGATGCTAACTGTGTTTGTGGTTGTGATGCTGTGTAAGTTTAGTTGGTCTTCGCCTTATATTATGGGAAGTGTCAGTATGTGTATGGTCAGAAAAGTCTTCACATTCGGCGGTATCCTTTCCGTGAAAAGTTCTTTTTTAATTACCATTTGTTACATTGTTCTGGCTGGCAATCCTGTATACGACAATAACATGGACAACTTGGCGGCCATGCTGTTCCCTGATGGATGGTATTGTGTCTGAAATGCTCGGCACGCCTGCCTCTAGTTTAGATTTGACTGCAGTGTTTACACTTTGTCTGGTGTGAATATTAACGGTTATACAATAAGGATTTATCAGTACACCTGTCTGTCTAGGTTTATCAAATTACCTACCTGTCCAGATGGATTTGCCAACCCACGTGCCTTTCTATCCTTACCATACTATCTACCTGCTTGTGAGTTTTACCAATCCTTCTATCTATCTACGTTTACCAATCCTTATCCTTCTCTTGGTTTACTAACTCACCCACCTTCCCTTGGATTACCAATCCACCTGCCACCGTTTACTCTCCTCCTGCATGTCTTTGTTTTACAATCCTTCTAAAGCTTTACCAATCATACTACCTGTCAATTTTGTTTAGTTCATCACTCCGTCTTGGTAAGCATAGTTCATTCGGGTTTGACGTATATATATATGCAAAGAAAAATGAACAAACAACACACATTTTACTGACACTTTATTTAAGAACGCCACCATATCATTTTTACCCCAATCATGGCACAGAATGCCATCTTTGGAATATACCATCTCGTTATGGTTTAACTTAAACACGTATGTATATAGCCCCCGCTCCACAATTTTTATATCCAACGTGAAAAGATTTTGATAGAGTTGATATTCCAAAATCACTACCGGAATTCTGGAATAGTATTTTACTGCAGAATGTTATGTCTTCAAACTAATGTGAATCTGAACTATGCTTGGGCGTTCTCAGATAGTGTGATGTCTCAATGCTGTTTTTATTTCTCACACAAACTTGCATGCCAACAACTTTTTAATTGTTTGATAAACTGCAACCTCTTCAATGGTTCATCAGAAACAACGAGGCGTGCAACCTCAGTCTGTGCAGCCTCACGTAATTAGTCTGGGAGGTGCATATGGAGGTTGTTCTACCTCACATTGATGAGTAGACACACAGTAACTGGTAGGCTTAATACAGTTGAAATGTCAAATGTGCGTACATGTTGTATTGTTTCATAAAAATCAGTTAAATAATCCATGACATTTGGTAACTTTCAGAATAGACACTGGGATGATTACAATACTTTAATCGATGTTTAGTACAAAATGTCCTGTAATGGTCCCTATTTTTGAAGAAAACATTTGCTGTAATTCAAACATTTGACATCATTTGATAATTGTTCTCATCTATAACAAACAAAAAAGAGAAAAGAAAAGCTTGCAAAGCAGTTTTATGTATGAAATAAAACATATATATAACGTTTCCAATCAATTTGTTAAGAATGCCTTTGCTAAATTTTAATACATTTTGTTTAAAGGTTATGGAAAATCAAATGGAATTTATCTTTAATGGCGATTTTTAGTACGAATTCAGCAACGAATTTTATGGAAAAGGCTTTAAGGAAAGGTTGTCGTCGATTGAGTTTTTTCTCTCTCCAGAATTCGGAGCCTTTTTTTAATTTAATCGAGTGTCAGCACGTTTCTCATGGTAAATATCTCGGCAATATTTCTGAGGACCTTATGATTGATATCCACCCATCCCCAAACAATCGGATGGAAATCGATGTATTCATTGTCTGTATTTGAATGTGATATGTCTTACTTTCACAGATAGAAATATCTGTTCTAAATGTGATGATATAGGTTAGCATCCTATTTATTTCGGTTTGTTTTTTATGATAATTTATTTTTATGCATGCAAAGATTAAGCCAATTAAATTGAAATACATAATTTCCAATTACCTCCGATAGCGTTATTGTTAACAGTTTCATTTACAATAAATTGTTGATCTTCTAAATAGTCGCTGCCGCAATCTGCGACTACGATGTATTTAAGAGTAACGTCTTGTTCCGCAGTCTATATGACTTCCAATTTCATGTGGACTGTTTCTCCAAATCTTTGTCGATCATGATTTTGCAACAGCAGGAGTTTTGCGATAAAAGGTAAGCGCATCAGCTATTGGTTGGGAGTGATTCGGTGCAGACCTATTTTCTCCCGTCCATACTTACAGCACATGACGGCATACCTTCCGGGCTGTGTGCTAGGGAATATACTAAGTCTACTAACAGGTGGTTTTACTCTCTGTTTCGGCTTTAAAACAGAAGAAAAAAACCCAGTATAACTTCGTGGTGGGGCAGCTATTACCAGTCAACTATCATGCCTAATTGGAACGGTAAATAGATACCTTTGATGGTGCACTTGTAAATTTCCAATGTCCAATAAATCGAGTTTTTTTCTGTTTCGTTTGTATCTATTTTAAACATTTTCAACAAATGATGCATACTAAACACATCAATAAAACGTGAAAAAGAGAGACATACGAGAGTGTGGTTTATACAGTTCTACGAGGATCTCACAGTATAACACACTCTCTAGACTTCCCTCCGGAAGTTGAACGTAAGCCGACACCTAGTGGTTCGGGAAATCTCGTGAAAATATTCCGAATTTGCTGATAATCACTAACTCGCATCCTGATATCTCGTCCCATCTCACTTATTGCTGATAAAGAAAATGTCAGAATGGAATTGTTCCAGAAATGTCATTATCCGTAATGCTAACGTTTGCTGTTAAAGCTACAGATATGTGACGTTTGGCTTTTGTCACGTTTGTGATGGGTATATGTGTCAAATGCATTCCTTTACATGTTTTCATTTCACGCCATGTTTTTGCCTGTTACGTCATTTGTTAGCATATTGCAACATGTGTTAGCCTGTACACCATTTGTTAGCATATAACACTATGTGTTAGCCTTTTTACACCATTTCCTAGCTAATTGTACCAAGTGTTAGCCGATTACACCATGTGTTAGCCCATTTAACATGTGTAAGCTTGGCACACCATTTCTTAGCTTATTGTACCATGTGTTAGCCTGTTACACCATTTGTTAGCTTATAGTACCATGTGTTAGCATATCGCACCATTTCGTAGCATATTTAACCATGTAATAGCTTATTACACCATTTGTTAGCCAATTAACAATTTTGTTAGCAGATTACACCATTTGAAAGCATATTTTCTAATTTATATACTGCCAGTATCACTTTGCTAGTATTCAGAGGATATTCAACAGAATTGCCTAGGCCATACCTCTTTTTGCTAAACTCGCCAAGTCGTTCAAAAGATAGGCAGACAATTTAAGTAGTATTGGATATTTTTTTCTACATTTAAATCTACATACCTGTCAACGTTGTCCGAAAAGTTGATTTCGTCGTGTGGTTTTGTCGACGTCATTACTAGAGGATGGTTTCAATCGAAGTTTTTATCAGATGTTTTATTTGTTTTGCTAGAACAAGAAAAATATGAAAATGATATTTGTTTTAAGTGAACCCTCACGTTTTTCGGATTTAAAAAATTAAAACAAAAAATAATAACGAGTATAATACCCAACCAGAAAGCTTGAATACATGCGTGTTCTGCTTTGTTATTGATTGTGACGTCGATATAACGATACTTTGAGATCCTGAAGGGCTATCGCTGATTATCACAGGTCTTTTCAGCATAATTTAAAAGTTATGAAATGTAATAAACATAATATTTAATTGTAAGCAATTAAATAAGAAATCCTGTTTCACCGATGTGACATAATGTACTTTTATGAGTGCGCCTGTCATTTATTTAATGCCACACTCTTGTATATATATGTTTAGCCGGTAACCGTTATAAGTGCTATCTTCTATTTATCATGTAATGACCTCATCGCCAACAAAAACATTAGCACTGTAAGTTGCATAAAGCATGTTATTTAAGTATTGACATGCATATTCTTTACAGTGAGAATTTGCATTATATCCAATGGCGTACAAAGCAACAGCATTCATGCATTGCAAATTTTTCATCATCATTGAAAACAAGACAGAGGGTTTTATTGTATCGTTCTGGGAATTTTTCTCTAAGGTTACCATTTCCGTCAGCCGACAATTGGAGACCATTCGGGAATTTCGAATTTGTTGCCACGATATGATTGGGCCCCGATTACTTCGACAGCACGGCGGAATCACCCGATAAGTTTCCGACTGGAAAATATTTACCCATAATAATTTAAGTGCTATGTTGTCGAAAGAACATTTTTTTGGACATTGAAAGACTGCGTAACAGAATATTGATATTGTACAATGACCTGTTAATGATATTACAGTTACATAATTGACCTAGATATGACACGGAAGTTATAGATTTGACCTGCTGGTGACACGGAAGTTATATCGTTGACCTAGTGGTGACACGGAAATTATATATTTGACCTTGATGTGACACGGAAGTTCATAATTAGCGTAGTGATTACACGAAAAAGTAACATAAGTTAATGGTTGTATATTCGTGGTAGTTTCTCCTAATTTTGTGCTTTGTGCTGAGAACTAATGATAAAGTTAATTTTTATCATCGTTTCGCTTGTAAGCAACAAAAACAACAATACCAATAGTCTTGACGTCACTGCAGAAAATATATTTAAAAAAATAACTGAAGCTGCATTTACTCATCATTTGCATTGCTCTTCACTCATTTTTCTGTCATTTTTATCTGTACCTTGAATAGTTTAACTGGGATATTGTCAGAACAAAGGGACATGCCGTTCCTTAATTACAAATGCCTGCATTTCTAGTAGAGTGTGGATTTATGTTGTACGCAGATGTGCTGACATGATACGGCGAGACAGTTCCTGTGCTATCCGGAAGGTGCTGTAAAACACTGCCTGACGATAGGCATTCCATGTGCATAAAAATCTCAATAGGTCTAGACGTCGCTTCACTAAAAAAAATACATGTCGTATACACGGTGAAACAGGTAGACATGACGGATCATCTAAGGCGAAATGTCTCGAAAGATATCAGATATGGATAATGACTTATACCCTTTTGACTTTATGTTCAACTATAGATGTCGAACTACTGGTCGAGATTTAATTGGAAAGAGTTGACATAAGAGGTGTGGGCACAGTTTTGAACTACACCCCCCCCCCCCCCCCCCCCCCCCCCCCCCCCCCCCCCCNCTTGCAGGGGCAACTCAGTCTGTGACGTTTCTGCCTGGAATTCGTGCTACCACACAAAGCCGTCAACATTTACCATAATTGTCATATGTTCAGCAGACGACATGAATTCTTACGTCACAGCGTTTGTCGAGCGGAATGTAAATATCTCTGGCCATGCACGAGGTTGCTGGCAGGTTGCCCCCTCCGCCATGACGATGTAACAATTCCAAGCACGTGCTCGTAGGGGGTCTATAATGTTGAGCGGGTCATGTAACGCACAACAGAATAAAATCACGCGAAAACTGATGTGACAAAGACGAAGTACTGCTTTGTTCAGTGACGTCACTTCCGCTACCACCAAATGTACAGCAAGATGGATTTGCTTTTGGATGGGAATGCGGAAGCACCTTTCCAGAAGACATAAAAACGTACATGGATGCTGATGTTTGCGTGCACATAAGTCGAATAGGAAGAATGTAAATATGACATCGAGACAAGCAGTTTTTCTAGTGTGACGTATAATCTTATAAACACGTGTGATACTACTAAGTACCATCGCACCCAACATTCCGAGACTCGTCATATCTGACCTTTGACAATGAGCTGTAAGACCTTGACCCCAACTGCTATTTCTATGACGATTATGTCTAGATGAGTGTTGTGTGGGGATCTGTGGCTGTCAGTATGCCTGCGGACGAAACATTTATTGTTGAAATGATTGCAGCATGACGAACCTCGTGGTTTTCTACTCTAAGCCTACATATACCATATATAAAACACTCGCTTTGATCTGTCGTTGTTCAACGTTCAGGGTATTATGCCTGATCCGACCGGAATGTGTAAATGTCAGGTCAGACTGGTTGGGAAGTTATATCCCGGGTAAAATACGTATAGCAAACGTTATATCTACATCTACGCCACTAATACTTGACACATATCCAACACGCTGTCCGGAATGTAATTCTCTAGGTCGATACATTTTCTCTGTGTAACGCTGGCTGGTACCACATTGCTACAAAGGTAAGCGTCTGCAGTATGTGTGAACGTATACCGCATGTGGTGCGGAAAACATGCCCTCATAGATTCACCTTTTAATGTCTGCTTGTGTGTACGTAGTCACGGGTGCTAAATCAATTTAATATTCATTGAAACGAAGAAATTTCTATTGAAGAAGTTCCAGTAAATCGATATTTCTAATCAGTCCTAGTGCTGCGATACAGATCGTTCAATAGATCATCGAGAACATCTTTTTGACTCCACAAAATTAACTTTTAAACTTGGGTTTGAAAGGACATGTCTATTTGAAATATATTTTACCCCTCATAATTCAAGGGAATTTTAAATGACTGTACTTTTAATATCGGAAAACGGCAAGGATCAACCAAAAGCTCTGACATACAAATCCTATTACACCGAGGTATTGAACGTTGCAATATCACTACGTCTAACTGGAAAACCTTTTACTTTCACGTACAGGTAGATAATCATACCTCACGTCTATGTCAAGGAACCCGAAATGAACCATTTCATGCTTGTCTACGCTCTCAGCAGGCTAGATATGAAAAACACTTTGATTGCGAAGGGTGTAAATTAAGACATCAACCCCTGCAATATAATGAAAACCGAGGAATGACTATAAACATTGGCTTCTAGTAAGAGCGAACACGTGAGGCGCATGTGAGACATCAGAAATTGAAGCGTTATGGTAAAAGTTCATTGTGGCAATGTCCTATCAAGGATAAGAGGTGAAAAACCATGCGAAATTGACGGAAACAAAACCACCCCAGCATACTTCAGGGCTAATGCATTGTCACTGATGCATTTCTAGCTAATCACATGATACGTCTTCCGGTATTTAACGCATGCGTCTGTCATGGTGGTCCATACTCTCAATTTACCCATCTTATAGTATCATAGTCGGTGTGCATCCTTGTCATTACTTACAAATATTTTGATAAGTACATGATTGCGGAAGCCGGATTGTGACATCACTCCTAGCCTAGAGTGGAGAGGTCCTTCCTAATTTGGATAAGAGTTTTGGTTGTGTTATAGTAGAGTGTATTTCTCTGTGGCATTGTCCGTGCTGCTAGAGAACGAGTCGATCATTACACTCAGTGACCGGCCATAAGTGTACTCTTTCTTTCTCACCACTTGTCTTCTGGGGATAAGATGGATGTCCTCGTCGGGGAGACAGATTGCACTGAACCTGTTTACACAATATCTATGTTCCTTTAGCTCCTCCTTAGTAACGCTACCTACTACCAGTGATATTAGTACTTAAACTGATAAATAGTATTGGTACATGAATGCGAAGACGGTCATACAGTGTCAAATTGATTTGACAATTAAAAAACAGATAAAACAGAGTATATTGTATATACTTTTGATCCGCCACAGTTTATGCCGAGTACATTTAATCCCATTGACACGTGCCAAAACAGAACAAATGCAAAAACATTCCATGAAAATTACATACAGAAAAATGAACCAAGTGAATATAATGTTTTTTAAACATCAAAGAAGATCATTTCGAACTGTTGTACTTAAAAAAGACAATATACTGCTAATAGAAATAGAATTCTTCATTGCTACCTTTGATATTGCATTGACAACAGGCATTGATGAAACTTGACTTTAGCAGGAATGTCATTTAGACTATATGACGAGACATGGTTTCCTGATCGAATTACACGACAGGTAACTGTGAGATTATGTGGGGTTTGTTTTGGTTAAGAAGCTATTCCATCATTTTAAGCATGAAAGCAACAATCAAGTTTCAGTTCTGAATCAAATTGTGTCGTGTAATGTCTAATGTTTATTATTTCCTTATTGTTATCTAATCGACAATGAGGTGAAAAATATATGTCTTCGGTTTTTTTCTTTATCGATTTGTTTGACGGCAGGCTACAGCATGCACGTTTTGCTTCTCTCACGCGTCAGCATGCGCCTCAACGTACATTGTATCTCCCTGTATCGGTTGTCTGGACTGCTTGTCTCGGCCGATCGTATCGTCACTAGATGCACCCCCCTGGAATACTTTAGGTCCCTCTCTTTACGTACTAGTTTTCACCCCCAGACGCAGCATGTTTACAACCCGTCCATCAAATATGAAAAAAATCTTAATATAAACAGTGTTTTGTCTTTCGACAACCATCATGTAATCAACGTTACGTAAATATTTGCCGTTTTCCCGTAATTGCTTGTTATAAAAAATAGGAACCTTTGACCAGACCTTACTACAGCGGTATTTATAAAATGGCTTCAGCGAATCCGACACCCAAGGAATGTATTTCTGACACGGAGTCTATATCTTTGGCAACCAAGCAATCATATACTAACTCGATATATATACATATAAGATAGGTTCAATTCAGTGTGTCATATATATATATATATATATAAAAAGTAGAATCTTACCAGTTATAGAGTATATGAATGATGCTGCTGAAAGCACTAAAGGTGTGGACAAGACATGGATACGCCTTACAGACTGTCGAAAGGAAGCCTCTCTGGGTGGACGTTCTATTTGACATTTCTGAGAGGTGTTTAATCTTACAGCCAGACATTAAAGAGCGTACGCAGAGTGCACAGCTATCAATAATATCGTTATGTATGAAATCAAAACTGGAACAGGTGTCATTGGCATTCATCGCTCCTCAATCCGAAAATAAGTTCTTAATGTCCATTAGTGTTGTATCATGAGTTACGGTTTTGTGTGTGCCGGGGTTTTTGTGTGTTCGCAACGTTTGTTCCTTGTAATTTGGTATATACAAATAGATTAGTGGTGAAAATGATACGCAGGTTAAATAGGTGCTACCGTTTATGTATTGTACTTTTTATGATATCCATTTCCTGTTCGTTTTGATATCCTTCTAAATGTTTATTTACAAACATTGTGGTCATTGATACGCTTGTATCTTCTGGCTCGACATAATACAACAGGATAATTATGATAGCCATAATAACACACTGTATTCAAAATATCACATGTACGGAAATGACAGAGCTCGCTTCATCATAACGTTTTGACATTGTACGTAAACAAAAACATAAAGATTTCTTAGTAATTGCAAATGCGAATAAGAATCTAAACACTATGATTGAGTCCCATCTGTCATTGGCTGGTGCGTGGCCGGGATACCATCTTGTCCTCTGTGTTATAAGTTCAAATCTCCCACGAAGTCGTGATTGGCGTTCCGTCCATATCTATCAGCATGTAAGACATCGGGTAGCGTCATTCCTCACCTCGTAAGCACGTGAGGTTTCGACCCGCCAGGAGGATTATCAGATTAGCACCGTTAGCTGTACAAAGATCATGTAGATCCACAGGAGATGTGCGAACGGGGTAATGGTAATGATGGGAAGTACTCGGACACGTGGGAATGAGGAAATACAGCTCGACTAGTAAGTAGGGGATAATAACACTAGGTAAAGGTATTCAAATCATCAGGGAAATATCCAATCTGTAATTAATACTCGTAGCGTGCAATGTTAGTGTTGTTTGTGAGATGCTAGTTAGACTTTCGGGATCCTATTTAATTGTAACGCTTACTCTAGATCTATGCGTCATCAGTAAATTATGGTTTAATGTTTTTGGATAACTCACACTCCGTCAAGCATTGGCGGTTTAATACCGGCAGGGTGGTTGAGCTATTCTCCAACAGAAGTCATGAAGTCTAATTTAAAGCTGCTGTCTGTTACAAAACATGTTTGCACAACTACAATGTTATCGAAATCCAGAACAAAAACTCGATAATTGCTGTGTGGTTTCAATTAACTTTCAGCTTAATATTCTCAAAAACAGATGTCCTTCACGTGGTATAGGTCAAGGTAAAGACTATGTTTAAATATATTTTTGAAAAATACCAATAACAACGTGCCTTCCCGTCACTACCTGAGCATTTGCTACTTCCCCGCGTTGAAGCCGTAGGAAATTTAATTATAGCCACCAATAATAGTTTCGGCCGACCCTTGTGCCCAAAAGTATTGTTTCAGGTACCGCACTTATATGACCTCTGTTGAACTAATTATTGAGAAAAAAAATGTTGTGATCGGATGCGTACCACATGGCAGAATGCCTGCGTCTGATTAATACGGCCAGTATTGTTATTTCTCTAGTCGAACGTCAGGGTCAATTAAATGTTACTGAAGATGAACCAAGGATTGGATTGAAATCATATGTTGTTGATACAGCCCTTTCTAATGAGACTGTCTACCTGCGGCAATTAATGTTGGCTAAACTGAAACCTGTCTTACATCAATAAACCGCTGGCAAGTCTCAACCTTGTCTTGTATTCCAAGGTAAAATAGCGTCAATGCTGGGACAGACTGTCCATTGAAGGGCAGAAGTCTATATTTGTTTCTAAATGAGGACTGTGTGTATTACAGAAATTCGAAATTAATCGTAAATCGCTTATCTCTGGATAGATTGCTCCACTGGCCTTCCACTAAGACGATCAGAATTGTATTCCCTGGTTTACCAACTAAGTGACACCAAAGCGTAATGCTCGGTTATAAGTCTTATTATTAAGTCACAATACACTAGAGTTTTAACATGATAAATTGTCTTTTATTGAAGCAGTAATGTGTATACAAAAAATAGACGTAATTATATAAACTCATTCTTTCCAAAGACGAGATTGTCTTATATAATGAAACATAGTCACAGTGTAAGAACTATTTGTCAGTGGTTCTCAATGGATGTTGCGTGTTCGAATCTGAACTTCCGGTTGATAACATAGAGCAAACCGTTGTACCGCCAGGATCAGATTGGTGTAGGGTATCAGAGGATTCACAGTGGAAGCACTTGTCTGTGGTAGATAACGAGAAGTCTATCATTATATCACATCTTACGGAATCTCGCGCATTTCGTTCGCGCTCGTGTCGATATTCACACTGTGAGAGACTAAAGAGTATCACTCGGCTACCAAGGTATTTCGTCCAGAATGATCTGAAGTTAACAAATCTGGTTCACTGAGGTTCACTGAGGTTGACGATGGTACGAAAACTTTAGGTATTTAATATAAGATGGAGTATTCATAAATCTCTAAATACGCCAAGGTCCATGATAAAAAATATACTTTTAAATGCAATTGGAGGATATTGACTGTATTTGACTTTGTGCTAACAAATCTGAAGAAAAACCCATATGAATAACCCTTAAAAGTAACCCCTATTTAAGGCTAATGCTAAATAAGCAAGAGTTTTTCTCTACTCACTTCTGATAATATCAAATAAACGTTTTTTCAAAGTTGAGCCGGGATAATTGTTTTTCATCACTAGACATTGCACGTGTAGACCCGTGATTTGTGCCTCTACCGCTCTATCGCTCTATCGTATACCGTGTACCCTTCACGCGCAGAGCGTTACACGGGATGATCCTACGTCTAAACCGTTAGAGATACCATCAGTAGATGACCAAGAATCATCTCTTTTACCCCGACCTCAATTAATATCAAAAGCGCTACCAATCTTGTTGTGTTTACAAGGTAACCAACATGTGTCCAGAAGAGTTCTCTTTTAAAGACCAATTCCTTTCATATCAAACGTTTATAGGCCCTTCATTATGAATGAGAGGAACATTATTGGTACGTAGGGCAGCTGCCTAATTTGATGGCTTCTTTATATAAAACACTAGAGAATGAATGCTTCTCAACGAGTCCACTCAGGACAAGTGACTGTATGATAATATACTTCTATCTGACACTGATCCTAAATAGAGAGATAATTCTTTCAGGGAACCGTTTCTCCGAATCTTTCCTTGTATTTAAATCAAATACTCTTCAACTTTCCATTGATAAGTTCCTATTTTCTTTTTCAAGTAAACGGTATGTGTATTTGTAGTAAGCATTAATGTGTATTACCTTTATTCATCTTATAAATATCACTTAAATTATCGTTGTGTAGGAACAACTTTCAACATGTATGGCATCAAGACGTGTTTGATCGCTGTTCGAATGCATTAAACCATTCTCTTTGTAGTAAAACATTGTAGCAAGTATATTTGTGGTATTTGTGATGGAATGCACTTCCAAGAGTACTATGTGTGTATGTTTTCCTTTCACCGTGTAACCTTACCACTAGGATGATACTGCTTTATTGCCTTTTTGCTGTTTTTTACGTCCACGATTTGGGATCAATCACAGTGATCCTTTATAGTATTTCTTAGTAGTAGCGTTTACACGGTATTTCTTATTCCGTTTTCCCAGGAATGCATACATACATTAATTGTGTAAGATTCAGCCTCGCTTTTATCTGCATGTAGAGCTACAAATATCGTGTAGTTCAATCGTTTTATTGTACTTACAACTCTGACATTAGGATTTCTTAAAAGAAATGAAGCAATAACATCATTAACTAACATGCGAATTCAACAATGCCTATTATCATCTAATGAACTGAAACTGATGTGCGATTGGGTCTATTTTGTAAATAATATGCATTGCACATATAGATAATAATATAATATAGAAGTTATCCAGGTTGTATCTATATCCACATGCATTGTACATTAACAATCTGTCATATCCATGTTTGATCTTTTCATTTATATTTGTTTGTGTTGTATTTATTTGCAGTTCGATCGATATCACCTAATCTGTTTTGGATACAAAATGCAATTAATTTGAATTGAGATGTATATATCAATATAGACAACACTATTGTCAGACGAACCTAGCATTTTTATCATTTCAAAGATTTGACAATTTACATATGTTGGAAGATAGTACATACTATCAAGCACATATAGATGTTTATTGAAAATTGAACAGAAAAGATGAACATCACCAAAAATATAACATTTAATAGAACTTTAGAGATAACCTTATTCAAAACATGAAGCAAATGGTACTCTTACCTAAAACACCAGAACCGGAAGTTATTTCAAAAACGAAGGTAATCTTGAAATCTGCACCAAAGCCAATTTTCAATTTAACCGATTTTCACCTTCATGCTGAGAACGAGATTTAGAAGACTACACGACCTTACGTAATAACGATAGACCCCCACTGACTGACCCAGAGGAAACTGTTAATCTAACTTTAATTTCACTATATTAATCTGTGCCCCTATTAAAGACAGGTCGAAAGATATGGATCTAGTTGGAAAGGTTTTGGTGGAGAAGACATTTGCAGGGGTGATTTAGACAAAAATCTCTATAACTTCCGTTGCACTTTTTGCCTTTGTAGTCTGTCTAGTGTAACTTGTAAGATAGGCCTTAACAGGTCTACTACCTGTTTTTGTTGGTCGTGTCTGCTGTGGCTTGTACCTTCTCACTACAAAACAATTTTCAGTCATTGTAAGGCAATCTAGACATCACTATCCCTTCTTTACTTATGCTTATTGCAAATTACTCAGCGGAATCCTGGTTAGGGCCTACAGTATGTAGTATCGATATTGCTTTGTAATTGTCTTACAATCTTACAATATTGTTACAGTACAGTAACAAAGTAGGTCTTGATAACCTGTACTAGTGCTTGCATATCGCTGTGATAATATCGTGTTATAATATAATAAGAAGGTTGTGTTGTATTGTCCTATCATTGTTTTATACACAGTGACAAATATTGGTCTTGTAAGTTCTCTTTTTAAACATGTGTCTTACAAATCGTTTTGAAAACACACCGTGAATACAGCAATATCTAGACAAACACGCTGGTGAAAAGCGACATTAACCATTCTATGATATTGATTGAGTAGATGTGGTAACCATTTACAAAATATCATACTTTCAATTCTATTTGATTGCTCCTTTTAGTTGCATGGTAACCGGAAGGCAATTAACAATATAACAGGATACATAGAACAATGAGAACATTTCACAATATACCAGTTCAACTGAAGATACGCTTATACTCGTCAGCTCTAGTTCAATTAATCGGCACGTACAAGCAATAAAGAGCCTATCACAAGAAGGTCTACAATGTCTTTAATAACCAGTGTGTACCTGAACGATTATCCGTAATTGGTAAGGCCTACCAGTGGTGTTGCCTATGATACGTACACAGTAGGGTGGTCCATGTCTCTCTGGGGTTTAACGAGGCTGGACTTCGTGTTGTTCCAACAAAAATTGGTTTAAGTTCTTCTGATAGCTCGCTTTATTGAAAACTAGATAACACAACTGGTTATAGCTCTTAGAGGAACAGCCTGGAGGAATCGGGGCCAAGAACTCAAAATCCACAATTCACCAAGAAGAACCGAAGATACTCTGCACGAAATTATTATAACTTTGGGCATTGCTAATACTTCATTTATTTATACTCATATGTTCATTGGTGTATGAATCATCATTATACAAAGTGTGCTTCTCCAATCAATAACTCGAGTTATTTCACAAGTATAACAAGACCATTTGATCAGTGACTAACATACTGTCCTGGCTTTGACATTATGACGAGTGTCACATGTGATGAAGGACACGTTTACAATTACGGAGATATTGATTCTTTGACGATCCATTGTTTAGACTTGTGTTTTTGTGTTGGCAGCTTTGAGTTGTGATTTTGACCTCTCGCGTCAACATAACTTAACGCTTTGCTCTATATTATCCTCATCCTTACTTATTTTGACAGGGGTCAACATATAATATTTTAATGCGCATACATTCTTAAATACTACTTACAAAGTACACGGAAATGTTATAAAACAAAAACAAATTCCATCTTCTGTAATATATCTTCTGTGTCTGTCTCTAGCACTGCTGGACTTTCTTAATGCAATGACGTAAACACCTGCCGAGCTATGTTCTGTCTGGCGGATCGTGTGGGTTGGCGGCCTACTGAAGTATGCAAGAAACCTCTTATTAATCTGCTTTCGAGTCTTCTCGGCTCATTGTATATACAGGAATATCCTGATTGTATATACAGGTATATACAGAAACCATATTTTCAATTCTTCCATTATTTTGGTATACGTACACACCCATATTACAAATAAGCCGTGTTCGAAGAAATGTTGCATGGCATTCATATCATCCTTGCTTTATATAATACGACAAGAACATGAATCACCCGGGACAAATATCATATATTAAAAAGTAACTTATTAAAGTCCGTTACACGTTGATTTTAAAATATCTTATTTATTGAAATGTAGGTCATGTTCTTTATCTGTTGTGACAGAATCGATTTGCTAATGGAGCGCTGTAAGCGATTTTTTGTGTGTCCATTGTAAATGTCCTCCTCACACTGTTATATCATAATGACCTTGGTGGTTCCGTCCCGTCACTCCCTCGTTCCCAAATCTTGTGTGTATCTATCCTGACACGACCTTTTCTCCGACTGCCCCTCTGTTACCTTTTTTGTTGTTGTATAACGTTGCAATGCAAAACTAACTAAACGTTGATAAGAAGGAGAAGTAACTTGTTCACCTTTTCAATTGTTTATTCCGCTAAAGCAAATCTGACATGCATCTCTCAATTACAGGTTATCTTAAACGAATTCCAATCTTTCAATACAGTGATCACATATATTAAAAATCGAGCATCAACCTCATTCTGGGGCGTTATCCGTAATAACAATTTACAAGTTTTGCCTGTCGTCAAAATGTCTGAGTCGCAAACAAGAAAATGATAAAAAATCAAATCTGAACAATCAAGGCGGAGATTGAAATGTGTTCCTATTACACTGACACGGAGCTTGCTTCTCTCAATTATTGGGTTCTGTAAATTGACCATTGTAGGGTCGACGTTTCTATTGAATGCCTGTCAATTTCCGGCGATTTACTAACGTGATTTCTTTGTCTGCTATAAATGACACCACAGATGTATTTATGCGCTACACGCATTACCCCCGTAGTCACAATTGACCGTTATATGCGATGTTTGACCATAGCCATTTGTAGTTGACCATAGCAATTGCAGTTGACGTATACTTGTCTGTTTCATCTCAAGAAAAATCAATTTCTGATTCCGTGAGATTTGCCGTAAACGTCCATCTCTTTCACGGATTTTGGTATTCATGCTTGATTTATCCTCAATTCTAGGATTTTCGTCGTTTTTACGACTTTTTGATTGTTCATTATGTCCGTTAATTTGACGGTGGGCGTCTATTTACACCACTGAATTGCATTTGAGGTTTTTTCCCAAAGTGAATTCCTAAAAAAAATGGACGTCTCGAAATGAACTGTACATGTTTACATGATATTCTTGTCAACATGTCCGAAGTTCTTACTTTTTTTTTGCATGTACAATGCCCCCATTGCATATGTCCTCCACACACTGCTTTATCATGACCTTGGTGGTTATGTACCGTCACTAATTGGTGTATTTCTATTGTTATAATGTGTTTGTTTATCGCACTCGTTGTATGGAAACAATCGAATAATGGGGTTTTTGATGCGAATAGAAATTGGATATTTTGATGTATGTTGACTGTACAGAGGTCTTTATTTAAGACTCGATTAATCCATTTTTCCCCACTGCTAATTTAAAAATTATCCCTACAGATGTAGGCCCGGGAAGAATTTGATATTCACATCGTTTTAATGCATTGTATTGACTTAGGTAGACAGTGATAGCCAGTATCGATCAAAAAAAATGTAATGAAATCAAATTGTAATGAAAGTTAGGAGCAAATATATCAATTTAACCGATGCATTATGTTTTAATCTTAACGTATTGCTTTTAGGAAATTGCGATTTAGTTGATAAATTTTAAGTTTCTGAAACGATTTATGCTTTATGAGACGGTGGTGTAGTCATGATATATTGATCATAATTAGCATTGTCTGGTCATATGGTAGTTAGATTACCTTCTGGTGGTTTAGCCTTATCAGCTCGCTAAAGCAGCCAAAAATATAATAACGCCACCGATGCCGGTCAGTTTGTTCCGGTGGTAATCACAGGTCATTTAGTGCAAATAGCAGACGTCCAGCGCCTGCCAACCCGGAAGTACCATCCAAATACACAATGGACACTCTCATTATCTTTGTTTTGTCTTCTTTGACCCTGTAATGACATCCACAGATTTGCCCTCGCTTACCGCTCCACTGATGTTTGGATAGATTGTAGTGAGCCAGGCCCTCGTAGGGTCATTGTAACTCTCGGTGCAGTTCTACCAATGATGGAAATGGAAATTTGAGGAAGCTGTTTTGTTATCATGATGATTGTTTTGGGAATACGTCCTTTTATTGTCATTTAAGATGTACAATTGTATATTAGAGCAGCTGTGTTACGCATTGATAGACAAACAATACATTAGCCTCGTCTCGAATTAGACTTTAATATCTCACCACGATTTTTAATATTAATTTAATAATCATAGTGCATGTGATTTATTGTTTAGATGTACTCCATATGAGAAATTTTCGTTACACTGGGAAAGTCTGCATGTATCAACTCGGAGTCGTATGAATACATTTTCGCATTTGTCACCCGAGATATGTCTTTGACTTTCTTTACGTGAGCATGCAATTATATAAGGTAAACGGTGATACGCTACTGTTGCTTCCTATGCCTAATTAGGAGATTACTTTCTTTGTATTTACGAACTGAACACTTATTTAACGTTAGTTTCCTAATGTAGCATTCTCTTTTTGTGTTTTTCAGGTGTAAGTTTAGACCTCAAATCAAGACATGTATTGGATCTTTTACAATTCCTCAATACGACCGCCAACAGTGGACGGTTCACGGTCGTGGCGAGCAATGGTGACAACACATCAGCGATTCTACTGGAAGGTAAGTCAGCCATCATTCTGTTGCCTCCAGTCTGGTTAGGGACAGGTGAAACTGTGTCATCGATTTACCTGTACTACGGTTGAGTGAAGTGTCAGGCCGTTCAAATCACATCAAATCAATGAATATCCGAAACAAACCCCAAGAAAGATCGCCTTTACATCTTGCGTGTCATTCTGGTTCTTAAAATATTGAGAGAAAAGTTTAAATTTTGAAGATTCATAAAGAAAATATAAATGCATCGCAAACAAACAAAAATACCTAAGTAACCCAATTAAGGTATAGGATTAGGATGGCGATGTGGGAAACGGTTACGTATCATTTGTTGTTAGGTATACACTAATTACATGTACTTATCAACACGTACTAAAGTTTACATTGTAATAAAGTCAGACCAAGATGGCCTAATGGGGTCGGGACCACTTTTCCTGCTTTAAAAAACATTCCGTAATTGTATTCATACCTAGAAATGATATGAGTTTTTTTCGATACACGCCATGCATGCCGCTCCGAAGTTGCTGTTGACCTCCCGTAAAACCTGATAAGGGAATTGCATTATATGCAATTATTTTAGCTATATCGTAAAAGTCAAGGACGTTTTTGTCCATTTTCCCCTGATGGAATTTGTTATCTAGAGTTATCTTTTCTTAACTTCCTGTACGATAAGTGAATTCAGCCGTGTATAAATTATACAGATACATAACTGCCTTTTAATATCTCGTGATACATGTACCACAATGAAACAAACTTCCCAGACATACCTTCTCTAATCTAGAGTTATCTGCCCTTGGGTCCCTCCCCGGTGGTTTTATTGTTTGGGGTTTTGCCCTATTAACCTATGTCGGAAAAGATTAATATATTTGTATAAGCAATATTGTAACGAAGGCTCTTACGAATGAACGTGAAACGATGATGGTGCTTGTAATGTAATGGGTCCCTGTAGCGTTAGGCCTGTTCGCCTTCTCACTGCTGCAGACGAGATTATAGCGCACACTGCTGTGCCATAAAGTGTTTCTCATCAAGCTCTACCCGAGTCTGCGAGCTCCCAGCGAATCCTTCCACCGAACACACCCCTGCCGATAACCAACCTTATCTGCCCTTCCCCTGACCCTAAAATACCTCCCACTTTTTTTCGGAGTTTCCCGTGGACTTTCCTTTATCTCGAAACTATATTCCATTCATCATTCACCAAAGAAAAAAAATAATCTTTTCTTTTTATCGATTAAACACCCATCAGAAAATCTATCTCATTCATGGTGATGTACTCGTCTTAATTTACATTTCGGTGTAGGGTACACTTGTACTGCATTCCAGTGCCTTAGTTCCTACTCCTGATGATGTTAACATTGACAGCTTTTGTTTCCCTCATGCATCTTCCCTTCTACGATAACTATCCTTTTAGAAATCCTTTTGTTCTCAGCTTTTATGGCTTCCCTTCTACAACAAACCCCCTTATACGGAATTCCTTCTTTTCTTCTTTTACATCTTCCCGTCTACAACAAACCCCCTTATACGGAATTCCTTCTTTTCTTCTTTTACATCTTCCCGTCTACAACAAACCCCTTATACGAATCCCCTTCTATTCTCCTCTTAAAACTTCTACAACAAACTCGTTTTATATATCCCAATAAAGCTAGCCTCATATCAATGCCGGGAACTGGAATATGGTTACGTCATGAAGTAGTCTGAGTGATGGTTCAGATTTTGGTTAAATGATGTGCTGAATTTTAAACATCAGATCAACATCTCTTCTTAATATGATAAGGCAGCTATATAAACTTTCAGCTTGTTTTTCCATCCCTCTGAAATCATATGTAATCACATGTTTGAGTAGTGAATTAAATGCAGTTTAAAGTAACAAATGTCAAAATAGGTACTCAGGGGAGCGTAAAGTAACAAATGTCAAAATAGGTACTCGGGGGAGCGTAAAGTAACAAATGTCAAAATAGGTACTCGAGGGAGCGTAAAGTAACAAATGTCAAAATAGGTACTCGGGAGAGCATGTGACGTTATAACAAGTCTGGTACATAGTTTGAACCATCTAAACTGCGCTCGGAAAAAACACCCCAGCTTTTTGTATAAAATATTGTTCAATTCGCCCGTTACTGCCTGTTATGATGGATGCAGATTTGCACATTTTTATATTGAGGAATAGGCATACTATTTTTCTGGTTAACTATTATATATGCGCATTTTTCAAAGAGAAGGTATAGTATACGACATTACCTTGCCGAAAACTAATGTAAGCATCCCTACATGTAACAGTCTTATCTGGAAGATAGGCACTTTGTGCATTTTTCTACAAAAGCAACCATGTGCAGTTTGTGTTATACTTTCGTTATTCGACCAATCAGACAGACAAAGAATGAGCTTGTTGTTGATATTTGGGTTAATCATGATTCTAAGACAGTTTACAGTTATTTCCCTTCCTTAAATGTTTGTAGCAGTATACTTGCTGACATGATAGGTATCTGACAAAACGTACGCGTAGTTGTTTTCAGTTTATAGCTATAATAAGACTGTTGCACTCAGCATAGTCAGGGAGGGGTGAATATATTACTAGTAAGCCTATTAAGTGGACTACAAAAGCAGATGTCATTACGCTAGTAAAACTGATTGAGATATTTTAGATTAAAATAATGCAGTTATGTTGAAACCAAACTTTGCTAAGATCAAAAAGGTAAAAACATAATGGATCGACCTTAATTAATACCGTACGCGCGACTGTTTAATTTAATTAATTTTAATGCTGTTTACCAGCCATCTTATTAGGAAACGAAGCCCTTTGAACATTTTCGTGACAATCGTTCAGCTTTAATCAGCATTAAATACTTGTGGAGGCTAATGAATTCTTGTTTGTTTCCTTTTAGAGCTGGAACCGTAATCTAATCACTCGACAAGAGTCACGTGTGACACGAGGCACGTGTGACACTAGCTAGGTTCCTGAATCGACTTAATTCAGGAAAAATACGCGGAAGCTGAAAGTAATTTAAATATGATATAATTTGCTAAATAGGATACTTTCGCGACCGACTGTTATTCAATTGTCAACCATACTTCATTTGAAAATGACAATCCTATTGTTAAATTTGTATATTGTTTTGATGCAATCACAAGTTGTCAAATAATAAAACGCATGTTTTTGTGATGCCAATATAGTGTCTGTAGATCAGGAGTCGTCCAATGTAGATGAGGATAAACACTCTGAAGCCAAATTTTAATACATAAAACAAAACTGCGTTAATGTTATTTTACCTGTTTATATATAAAAGAGATTGATTGCATTAAGTTAGACGCGCATGTCCTTGTAGACCTATATTATACGACCGGAAACGGGAAATATCATAAAAGTACTCTGAAATCAAATTGTATCTTGAACTTCAACAGAGATTTCGAAACGAATAGGGTAAATTTATAAAATCGAAAATTTGAAGTGTGCCAGTAATTTATGAGGTTTTTATGTCATTTTAATCTCACGCCAGGTTATAGTTGCCGTATAATGGCAACCTTCGTTATGTCAATAAAGACCGGGGAGCTCACACCCTAGCCAGATCATACTGAGAATAGACGCAGCATTGGCACGAAAAGGATTTCAAACAACGAAGGGAATTTCTTCTAAATCTTCCCATTAAAGCAAATCTGATATGTTCTTTTTATACGTTAAATACAGAAGTTTTTACAGTGAGAAATGATTTTAGATAACGATTCTCAGGGGACAAGTTTTTTTTATAACAGTTGGACGTAACTTTGACAACGGTGACGTTTTATAGGACACAAACTAGATCACTGCCGTCAACGCTTGTTTGTTGTCATGACAATAATTCACATTTTTTTTAGTTTTTATAGTCCTACTCTCATTGATACATACATTGTATAGTATCTATCAAACAAAGTAAGGCTACGGCAATACCACGACCACTAGTACACACTAGGCTATGTCGATAACGGCGTAAAAGGTACGGGAATACATGATACAGTAATAGTCTCACATTGACAATTTACTTGTAATAATACTTTACAAAAGTATCTGTTTACAAATCCATAGTCCTGACTCGATAGGAAACTGTTGCTATGAAAACATTACATACGGAACTTTTTCACGTGACAGTTTTCCAATCGGAACTCTGGGATGTTTCTTGTCATATTCGGGGAAACCATCTTGTCGTAACGTCATATCCCCGTATAAATGTCTGTTCAATTTTTTTTGAAACGATTCCTTTTAAGCATATCATAAACCAAAAATAACCATCCAGACAGATGCAGTTTATATTTCATTGGTAAGGATTAAAAAAATATTCTTTATATTTTCAGCATAATTTGCAGCGATGAATGAGGGGCTATTAAATGACGTTTTCAATAAAAAGACATGCCTCAGGATATTCCGGCCAAAATGTTCATTATCAGCGAGCGAGAATACTTTACTCTAAAGCAATCGCCATAAATGGTTTCCGTAACGTAATATGGTATATTGCTGCGAGACATTATTACAACAAGCACACTCCCAATCACGTAATGCCTATACGGCAATAGTAATTTGCCTTCGTTCGCATGCAATACTGCTGCAAATGCTAAAATCAAAATTTGAAGCTGTTTGCATGACAAGTTGGGAAATTCCTTTTCAGTATAGACACTGTGTTGTTTGGGTCATGGTTTTTAAGAGAGCACGTATACATATTCCACTAAATTGCTCTCTAAGTATAGGTATTCGTTATGGGGTCATAGCACAATAATAAGTATAATGGTCAGTATTTTACGGTGAGATTGTAAATATATATGTTCCGTAGAGTATACCGTTATGCCATGTAAACGACATGTATCGTCTGATATCGGTCACGCATGATTCGTTTGGATCACGATCGATATCTTTCACTTCCTCTTTATCTACTTCCGGTTTAGATGACATTTCTATCACCTTCTAAAACGCTAGCATTAGAATATAGAAAATTATCTTAAAATTCATATTCCTTAAAAAAATTTATCGTACCCTCCCACCCATTGCAACATTTTTACTTATTTTTTTAAAATAACGGGGAAGATTTCGGCACACCCTTTCCGGACCTGTATCTTTATCAACAGTAGATGTATTGGATGGCTGAATGTTCTCGTTCTACACCGTCTATCTCCTGATAAATTAATTACTTAGCAGGAAATGGTTGATCTTAAATTGAACTTATCATATACATACGATTACCAGAAAATTTTAAAACGTGTAAAACGCTTATAGAAAAGCAGAAATGAAAAGAATAAGTTGACTGTAATTAACAATTTCAATGTTATGTTATTACCACAAAGGAGAGGTACTGTCGAATAATACAGAAGCTTTATTTTACGTCGAATATTATAAACATACAACATAAGCTACGAAGAGCTTGTATTTCGACAAATGGTTCTCATGGTCCTCATAAATATATAGTTTGATATCCCCGATCTATAAATACCCCCTGCCAAAGACTACCCGGAGTTGTCTGTACATATAAAAACAATCCATGAGAAAGACTACCTCTGTGTTGACAGGGTTCACTGTGTAGCGTTAATTACATATTACTATTACCAGGTATGTGCTTGTTCGTACCATCGTTAAAAGGAACTAAGTATGCATACCCATACTGCCACTATTATAATTAATTATATCGACCTTATTTCTGGCTAATAAGGCCTACTCATACCGCAGGCAATAGAAGAGGACTGTAAGGCACGTCATGATGTTTACAAAAATCTAACCATTATGTTCGTCGTTTTTTAATTGTTGGGTTGTCGAAATCAAAAAATCTTCACTTCGTTGTATGTGTACGTGTGGAGTCTTTCTCTATCGTGTCTGTAAGCCTACAACGCCAGACCAAGGTTAAGCTGACATTGATTGCCTCTCAGTGTGACCACTTCCGGTGATTGCCTTTCTGTAAGACCACTTCCGGTGGCCTTACACTCGGCGGACATGTTGGTACTATTTGGATCAGCACGTGGTATTCATGTATTAAGATGAAAAGGAAATCGTCGCCATAGCGAAAAGTTGTTGGATAAAATAATGTCAGCTGTTCACACAAATCAAAATAGAAACTGTGAGGAAACTGTTAAAAATATATGTGCGGCATACGGATATGATTATATTCTCCATTTACACAAAAACGAGACGCCAGATTCACAAGGGTTTTAGCCAGTGTATGTAACGAAGTATTATTTAAGGGGGAAATTGAGAACATAAATTCAATAAATCAGCGACATTTATGTGTCGATGTCAGTGAATTAAACAACAAACGTAGATATTGATACATTCAAGATATATCCCATCATGCCATTGTGTCGGAAAGTACGAAATTCCCTCCCTGTAGGGTTTAGGGGAAATAACTTTCGCTATGTCCCGTTTTCTAAGTGTGTGCTTTGAGATCATTGAATACTGTATACGATCTGCTTCAAAGATTTGGTATATATTTACTACCTTTACTTTCTATACAACCTGTGACATTCTAATTGTTTTAATTGCACATTTCCAGCGTTTACCAATTTCCTACTGTTTGGCAATGTACCTTGTTATTTTGATCGAACGTTAAGAATGCCTCTGATAAAATATTCCAATTTTATCGTGAAATGTGAGTTATCAAACAGTTGAATTTGTCAGGTTACCTTGCCGCTCTGTCATTTTATGGACATGGAATTACAATATAACTTATGTAACATTGAACTCAAGCATTGTCTGGGGATTCAGATGTCTGGAAATGATAACTTGTTGCGTGCGCACCAACGCCTTTTAGATGTCGATATTAGTCTTTTGATTTGCCCGTATGGAGTGGAGACTTGAATTCTCAAGCAAATAATTCATGAAAACAACACCAATCTTTGCATTCGATCAAAATGGAAATGTCGCGTGTCTTCATCAGAAAATGCACTGTGCTGACAGCGTGTTTTGATATGAACTGACACAGACTACTTTGTTGCAAGTATCTTTAGCAATAAACTTGTGGTTTGTGGTCATTGGTCACGATACAATGTGCACGATCACGAACTTTCCCAGTGGAGCACATATACGACTTGTTACATACACAAAGTGTTTAGTTCTTTTCAAAATAATCGATTCTGATCAGATGTAATCCTTTCCGAAAAGATCTTTTTTAGCTTTTGTACTGATTAATGGAATCCTAGTTCAGGTTTGATTTGGTTTCATTTTGTTTAACGTCCTATAAACAGCTATGGTCATTTAAGGACGTGTCCCCATGTGTGTTGTGAAGGCGTGCTTGTGTGTATGTGTGTTGGAGACGAGGTATGTATAGGGCTATCTTACTGAAATACTATACCGAAGACGCACAGCACAGCATTCCATCTGGTCACATTATACTGACAACAGGTGAACCAGCTGTTGTCATTCCCCTAAAGGCTAAACGTCAAGCAAAGACACCATCTTTAGGGACTTTGGTATGCCCGGCCTGGGGACAAAACCCCATAGCCAAAAGTGAGGTGTTGCCAAGAAATGCGCTAGGAAATTTAAAGTAGTTGGAAGTAAAGAGAAATATACAGATCCCAAATATTGCAATGGGTGCAGCAGATTTATTTTGGTTGCTTTCGTGTCCCCAAGTAGAGGGCACCAAAGCGAATCCCCAATTCTGCAGGGTGTTCCCACATTAGTCGCCTCTTACGGTACATGCTCAGGGCAACAGCAGGTGTATTTTTTCTCGATCCCCGACCTGCAGTGGTGCATGCTACTCTGTCCTGTAGTATACACTGATGGAATTATATTTAAGGGTGCATGCTACTCTGTCCTGTAGTGTACACTGATGGAAATATATTTAAGGGTGTATGCTACGCTGCCATGTAGTGTTCACTGATGGCATTCTAGTTAAGGATGCATGCTACTTTGTCTCTTTTCCGTATGAGTTTCACATTACGAAACATTCACTTATATTCATATGCAGACACCAATTGATCTAGCTCTGCTTTATGGTAGTGAGTGTTTTCGTAAATTCGGTTCGTATTTTTTTTATAATAACAAAGATGTATGGTCATACACGCCAGTAACGTCCAGGTAGACTGGGTAGCGAGTTATTTCAATCATATTCCTTTTTTATGTACATGCAGGGAGCATGATGGCATGCTATTGTCATGATTCAGATCACGCGAATGCACGTGGGATTCAGACAAGAATGTGTCTCTTGATATACTAAGATATGTCTATTATCAATCGACGCCATTTTTCGTGTGCCTCGTTCTGATTTGGCCCCGATCTGTAGTCTGAGCACGTTTAGTGGTAATGAACAAAAGCTATCTTATAATGTATTTTTGGAATGACATTATATATATATATATATATGCGTGTGTGTGTATGTATACGCACCTGTGTTTTAACATTGCCATCACCTACATCCCCACTTGTCGGCTGTTAGAGGATAATTACCCGTGATAAACAGTTATCAGATTGGTGTGGGAGCGCCATTAGGCCAGGCCCTGTAAACAGACCTTTGTATTTCAGCAGGCATGACAATCTTATCAAAGAAATGGAATAACCAACCTCCAAAAGATTTTTTTTAAGTAATCCCATTCCAGTGTAAGGTGGTCAGTGCCTTGACCCCATTTTGTTTTCAGAAACAAACAGTAGATTTCCCATCTAAATGTCGTTAAAATCACATCCAGTCCTATTATAAAAACTACTCGTGTACTCCTCGCTCGTGTACTCGTCCGATAATGTACTTCTTTAGCCGAGCAAACTCAACTGAATTTATTACAACAAGACTCACCGTCTTAAATCATGGGATAAGTTATTATATTATTCATAAACTAAATTTAAAAAAAAAAAAAAATGGATAATTGATCATTATGAATGGTACTGTAGCTATTCTATCGGATAAAATTATCTATGTGTACCAGCTGGTGATTATGTTATCCTTCATAATCCCCATTTTATTTTTGCTTATAATAGGGGACTGGAATCGATTGAAATCAGACATGAAAAATACAATGTTTTCATGTTGACATATACACTGTGTCAGTATTTAGAGGAAGACATTTCGTGCTTGACAAAATCATTTGCTTTTTGCGTAAAAAAAAATCTGATTCATAATTGGTTGGGCTGGATTGACTTGGCTTGTAATGAAGGCTAAAACAATAATGGTCATGCCGCTTTTGCCAATTAACGGAAGGTGGTCCAGATCATGCGAGATTACACGAGTGTAGACAGGAGAAATATGATGCTATCCAAACTGTACTTTAAAACATATCAATTTATGAATGTCTGGAAGAGGAAACTATTTCGGGGATCCCTGCTTTTTGTACGCTTTTAGCAACATGTATACATACCTATAGGCCTATATTTACCCTAATGTAACATGGCAAACGAGATTTTGACACAAGATAAGTTATACGCCGTCTTTTTATAGCTGTGAAATCAACGCTTTGCATGAACACTAGATACTTTCATTTTAGGATGTCATAATTAATTAAATTAATAATGTGTTTAATAACTGCCTTTCTTGTGGGTTTTTTAAATCGGGGCAATATTAAGTAGTGGTGGGGCCAGTGCCGAGATCGTGTACTATAAATACCGCTCGACAGTGTTACATTCTCGAACCGCCACCGCTGCGTGAGCGACTGATAAGCGAAAAACAGATTTTCATTCATGGCTGACTGTATGATATAACTTGGCCCAGACATAGACAACCCAAAAATAAATGTAAACGAGCAATTACTAATAGCATTTTAATTGAAACTTATTCTTGAAGCATTTACTTAGTTTCAAATTCATTGTTACATGTTTTCTATTTTTAATTGATATCGCATCCTTATGTAATAATTATTGTATTTATTTAACTGACAGTTTCAAATTATCTAATTGTTGAATATATTTATGCACTCTTATAATTGTAATTGTAATTCAGTTCAACGTTTAATTGCACTTTTAAAATAACCTTAGTAATTTGATGTCAACAAAGAATTTTCATAACAATAGAAACACAAATTACATCATAAAACAATCTCAGCCATGGTTTAATTAAAACTGTTACTTTTTTAACTATGCCAACTTCCGGTTTACCAATTTTAGTAATAAAACTATCGTTACCGTGTATTTTATACATCGGCTTGTGATTACCGATTAGAGCGAGTTTCCATGTGTTTGACTCATTGAGCTAATATCCTGGGAATTTGTAGAGTACCACCCCCATTCAAAAAAAGGTCCAGATAGACTTGAGCAGACATGGCGAACAAGTGTTTTACTCGGAATAGCGCAGCCCTCCGGCAATCATAACCCGCGTTTAATGCCGGGCCGTATCATCTCGGGACGAGCGATACTGCACACAACATTTCCGGGTTATAATGAAATGTTCCTCTCTCTCCTGATAAAATTCTAAAAGAAAACTTTTCTGGTGTTATGGCTTATCCAAAGTCACCTCTACATACTTGATACTGTGTATGCTGTTCAGATAGCTAAGAGCTCTCGTGGAGTTTATTAGTAACGCCTGACCCAGTAATGACTAAGAACCAACACTTCAGAAAAGACAATTTGGACTGAAATCGAAAAAGCATTAAAATAAATAACTGCAGGATTAGCAAAGAATTAATGGTATTGATGGATCAAAGATTAGCAAACAATAAATGGTTTTGATGGATCAAAGATTAGCAAAGTTAGGTTTTATTGATCTCTGCATACACTAGATCATTAATCAGTCCTTGGTTTCACAGAACGTTTTAAATTTAAAAAAAAAATGCAAAAGAAAAACAAAGGGAAAATTGAAACTGAAGCTAAGAAATATTTGTAAAACTGGGATTATATCATACATAATAGACATCTGACCCTGCTGTATAAAAGTACAGTTCAGGTTTTGATTACTTTTGAAAAGACACTGTATCATTATGGTACAATGTACAATTCTCATCAGTGGGTGTATATTGTAATGGGGGTTTGATGCAAAAAAATAACTTGTGATCAAATGGTGCATTATTTAATTATCCTTTACCAATTATAATGTTGTTTAAACTGGTTGCGTTATCAAAGCACACCTAGCCTTTAGGCGTATCATATTGATTACAGTACTAATACACTAGACGGTTATCATTGATACTACATTTATTAAAACCGATTTCTGACCACGTGTTATGTTTCTATTTTACAGATCCAAGTCGGAACTTAGCTTTACCGAATACTGTTTTGAGAGAAGCTTTTCATATTTTACGTGAGAATAGTGAAGTAACTTTTTTAGCAACGGTGAAACAGGAAGTTGGAGATGCTGGAAGTATCATAGCATTTTCTTCAGACGTTATAAGGTAAGGCAAAGTTTATTTTCCCGATAACGGCATTAGGACTTCCTGTTATGTACTGATACCCATAGCCATAGCAATATGTTATGTCCCGGTTACACATTTTTGAAAACTGCAATATACGCATCGATATTACAGCCCTTGGCTTGTTGCATACGATGTCTGGATTGGATTGGATTGTTTGTGTTTTACGTCATATCAACAGCTATGGTCATTTAAGGACGTACCAAGATTTGGTGGTGGAGGAAAGTGGGAGTTCCCGGAGAAAAAACACCGACCTATGGCTAGTATCCTGCGACTGCCCCACGTAGCGCTCGAACCCGCGACCCAGTGGTGGGAGCGAGTGGTAGCAGAATGTCAGACGCCTCATACGATGTCATAAAATGTTGTGCAATGTAACTCCATTTTCTCTACTGGTACATTTTACCCTGAGTTATGATTTTATGTTGAAAGACCGTTGAAATCATATTAAGTCATCAATCAATCCAAACAATACTTTACAACTACATTTCTGGCAAAACAAGGTCAGGATAACAAATTATTTCACACAAAAAATCTTTTCTCGTATGTCAGCTCATGGGCTAGTTCTCAGCAATGAATGTAGGAGCTAGCTAGCTTCACGTGAAGCTAGCTAACCTAACAAAGTCATACTGCAACCGGAAATAGGGCCATGGACATTCACAAATACATCTGGGTTATATATAGTTCTGGAATTCAATGAATTGACGTTATGTTATATGGTTCATGATGATATCACTTATTTTGCTAAGCAAAGAATAACTTTGTGCTGTGTACAACCTAAGTTTGTATGAAACAACCTTGAACATGACAACACGTCGACTGACCATGTTCTGTGATGCTGAGTATGCAAGAAATTCTTTTGGTCCGAGGTCAAATGTCATATTCATCTCGGCCAGCATTGCTTTATCTGTAAATAGATCAAACGCCATACCGGCCTTTATATAAAGTAAAATGCAGCCTGTAGAATTCAAATTAATAAATTTCCCTGAATGAGATTAGTTCCTACACAATGATCAACGATGGCACGAGACAAAACCTTGAATGTGAGTTGCCATGTTAACACCAGGGCGATCGACGTCTGATCGGCGCTTGCACTTCTGTCCGATCGGTCATTCGGAAAACCGCCAACACCTATTTCCTTTTGGTACATACACAACATCTAAGATCGGCCAGGTCGATACCAAACTGTATTCCGTGTTTCTAATATAACAAACGTCTCCCATATCGTCTGGCTATTTATCTGAAGGTCACGGCTAAACTGACTTCCATGTTGTTATAAGTATACAATGTACACCTGACCTAATTGATGGCATGCTTGGTCCAGAAGCCATGGTATAAACTAGGCACACTATCCACATGATATTAATGGGTCTTCAACAAAGATTGAAACTAGCATGACTAAACATGAGATTTGTCCCCGCGCCAAGTACCACATCTACTGTTCATGGTGACCTGGCCGCATTCATGGTCAATAGTCTTGTATCCTAAATTCGCCGTCAGTCAAGGTATTCAGAGACCCAGAAGTGTGGTCAGCTCGGTTGGGTCAGGCCTAAGGAAGACGTAAAACGCTGATTTGTCAGACTGTTATAGTACGGCTGCAGCGATACATAAACATGACGATACGATAAGTATCACGATATTGTGGTCACGAAACATAATAAATGGCAGTATTACAACTGGAAATAGACTTGATCGAAAATGGTCATGAATTTTAAAAAAAATCATACAATTCACGTCTTTGACGTGCATGCCGAGCTGGAGCTGTTACTCGCCATGTTGGAAGGGATATGAGTAGAATCAGTTCAGAAACGCCAATATCCGGAATAAATATGTTGTATATCGCACCGTATTGAAAATATCGCGATAGATCGTTACAGCCCTATAGTATGCTGTGATATTATGTTAGATTGAAGGTGAACTATTCATTTTATAGCTTTAAAATCCACAAGTGTGTAGAAAAAGTATGATACTTGCATCAGTTAACACTAGCCAATAGGCGTGGCAAAGTTTAATGACGGCTTCGTTCAAGACAGATACACATTGTTTTACGACAACTTTGCAAGGTTTTAAAACAGTTTTCAACATTTACCGACATCAATATCAGGTGTGACGATAGTGATACACGTTTTTGTAAAGTTTTACGGCAGCTAAACAAATATAAAAGACAACACTCCCTGGTCTTACTATATCTATACAAACTTTTACGATAACTATACTACCTTATATGACAACTGTACAAGTATTTACGACAACTTACCAGATTAACAACCGATGCAGATTTACGGCAATTAAGTAGGTTTACAATAGTTATGATAGCTATAACGGCAGCTATACTAGGTTTTACGACAGCTATACTAGGTTTTACGACAAGTAAACAAAGTTTACCAACATCTATACTAGCGTCTACGACAAGAATACTAAATTGTACGACATCTATACTAGGTTTTACGACATCTGAACTAGGTTTCACGACATCTTTACTAGTGTCTACGACAAGAAACTAAGTTTTACGACAACTATGTTAAGTTTTACGACATCATTGCAAGAGCTGTTTATAAATTTCAGTCTACGCTCCATTCTGTTTAACACTTTAGGGTTAAATTGGCAGATTGTACGGAGATATAAAACTGTATTTAAATATATTTTTCCTCGGGAAAACTGTATATAATCGACGTCAAACTGTTTCTCAAGAGATAGGGTACTGTCCTTTACATAATATCGCTACGGCACGGAATAGGAATCAATCAAATCTCGAAATAAAAAGCCGAGATAATTGGAGAAGTGTGAACTACACAGGAAATGTGGTGGAAGCATTTCAAATATGAATGAAAAGTCATTAGTTTGCGAAAGCCATCTCAGCTATTTCTAGAGCCCATTTACAGCCCACTTAAGATTATAAACTTTGCAGTGCCAAAATATTATCCCAATTGAAATCAAACATATATAACTTAATACATAAAATGGTAGTAAGACGGCCATCATACAGCTCTGAAGGCTATTTTTGTCCAGACAAACTCCAATATATCTCCCGTACAAAATGACATGGGGTAGTCAATGATTCGATGGGGTGGGTTAAAATCTGGAGTCTTATCAGTTCTGTTTGATAGACACTTTGTATATGTACAGAAGATACGGGAGCGGTCGGGAAATAAACAGGGCAGACAAAATGGATTTTAAACTGTTCTAGTGTTAAAATTGTTAAATGTTGTCAACTTTCGGGGTCGATTCTTTTAGAGAAAGTAAAAAAAATCTTGTACAAAAAGATAAATATTGCTTTATGCTGTGAATTTTAAAAATAATTCCGCAAAGTTAACACAAAAGGATATAATCGAAACTCGAATTCGATAGGAAACAACAGACTAAAATCAAGGAAAGGCACAAAATAAATAAAAGAAAAATAATATACACAGAAAAAAAAACTTGTTGCTTCCGAACTGTAACTGTTTAAAGCATTGCATTTAGTACCCACTTTAATGTCAGACGTCAAATCAGAAAAGTATGTCGGCAACGAGCAAAGTGAAATAGTATTAAAATAGTAAACACTGTCATTCATAGTTGGGAATTGAGTAATAATGACCGTAAAACGTCATCCGCGTATATTGATCAGAGGCAAATCCGGTCGAAAACCATGGCTGCGCAATTCATGTCAAAAACATTTAAGAAAATCGTGTTTTGCCGTTTTACCATTTTTTCAAATTTCTCTAATTTTTTTGGCAATGTAGCATGAAGAAGCAGAAAATATTTTAATCATAATTCATTAGATATCGATTTTTAGTTGAACAACTGCACGTCAAAAAATAAAAACGGCAATAAACGATGCGACGGTAATGTGTAAAATTGCCGTAATTAAATTTTCAGAAAAAAAATTGAATGTACAATTAGCAGCTCTCGGTGTGCTTCTCGACTGGAGTGGTGACTGGATAAAAATATAAACTTGGGATGACTAATAACAGCATTTACAAAGTTTAAGTGGAACTCATTAATTATATCACCACGCAAAGATGTAATTATAACTCACGCTGCGATGCTTGTTTACTGAAACTCCAGAGCAACTTTTTTCTAGAAAAAGGTTCAGGTTGGAGTTACGTAATATTTCCATTTATTGGTGGAAATTTAAAAAATGTTGTTTTACTTCATTAGGAGCCAAGCATACCAGACATGAACGCTGCTAGTTATGGCAGGGAGGCAGGTTGTAATGGTTCTTGTGTTGAATTTCTACGAACGGAAAATTACCAAAAAAAAATCTGTTAGACGTTTGAACTATCATAACTTAGGAGTGTGGATTATGGAAACCGTTAAAATACGGAGAACGAGATGTAAGCGTCTCTATGCCATACATTGTTAACAGTATGGCTTTTATTTATCAATACGAGTGGGAATGTTCTCGGCTATTTTGTTTCTTTTCTCGCATATAACGACAATTTTAAGGCAATATATTACAGCAATCAATTTTAATGTTCGGTTACTATTTACCGGGTTGTATATTATCTCACGTCAGTTAATCCTCGTTTCAAAGCAAAAAAAAAATGGTCCACTTCTAAGCCACAATGTTAATACTAAGTAGTCCAATTCTAGGCCTCATTATAAATAGTCCACCGACAGAGTGAGTCTAGTCCACATCCAGGCCTCATTATATATAGTCCACCTACAGACTGAGTCTAGTCCACATCCAGGCCTCATTATATATAGTCCACCTACAGACTGAGTCTAGTCCACATCCAGGCCTCATTATATATAGTCCACCTACAGACTGAGTCTAGTCCACATCCAGGCCTCATTATATATAGTCCACCTACAGACTGAGTCTAGTCCACATCCAGGCCTCATTATATATAGTCCACCTACAGACCGAGTCTAGTCCACATCCAGGCCTGTTTATAAATAGTTCACCTCGGGGCTGCAGTATAGTCCAATTCGAGGCTTGTGTATAAATAATTCACCTCGGGGCTGAAGTATAGTCCACTTCCTGGCCTGTTTATGAATAATCCAACTTTCAGGCTGCAGTATAGTGAGTCCACCTCGGGGCTGTAGTATAATCCACTACCAGACCATATTATAAACAGTCCATCTTCAGGCTACAGTACAGTCCATTACGAGTCCCCATTATAAATAGTCCACCTCCAGGCTGAGTATAATATCACTACCAGGCCATATTATAAATAGTCCATCTCCAGGCTACAGTACAGTCCATTACGAGTCCCCATTATAAATAGTCCACCTCCAGGCTGAGTATAATCCACTACCAGGCCATATTATAGATAGTCCACCTCCAGGCTACAGTATAGTCCACTACCAAGCCACATTATAAATATTCTACTTTTAGGCTGAGAAGTGTCCACTTTCAGGCCTCATTATAAATAGTACACCTCCAGGCTAAAGTGTAGTCCACTAACAGGCCACATACTAAATATTCCACTTTTAGGCTGAGTATAGTCCACCAGGCCACAACAGAAAACGACCACCTCCGGGGTATATAGACGGTCCAGTTCGAGACCACAGAGTATGCGAAGCTTTACCTGGATGTAAAAGAGGTGGCATCTATAAAGCAGATTCGCTGTGAACCGAGTCACAGTAGTCTGCATAGTAATATGAACATATCAAAAGAGCAATTCGACAGAGAATTTGATCAAAGGAAAACAATAGACCAAGAATAGAGTTTGTTATACTTAACGTAGACTATGAAGAAAGATTGGGATGTGGGTTTTTTCTATAATGTATTTTATCGCCTAAGGGACATCTGGAAATAGCAGTTAGACTAAGGGAATGGAAGCAATTTGAGGCGATCCTGTGTGATTGTACATATCTTGTTTAATGGAATGTGTAAAGAGAACCTTAAGGTAATGATATTGAATGTAATCGGGCTTCATACTGGATTGTCTAGTCACTGGGAAAATAAATCCGCTAAGTTTTTCAAAGATTGGGTCATAAAATGGGCATTATCCTTTGGAAAAAACACCTTCATTAGCGGATTCTTTCTATTCGTGCTCTTTGGCGTTGGTAAGGTTTAGCCGGTAATGTGTAGTAAGATTGGGACGTATCGGATAACAAAATGTCCAATAAGGAAATGAAGCTAGCGTCGGTTCGTTGACTTATCGACCATTTGACGGTAAAAAAATACATAAAGATTTTTCTCTTACTTTTCTTTCTTGCTATTGAAACTTGTGAGGTAAAAAACAAATCCCCAAAAAACTACATGTAAAAGAAAATTCTGTACATCGGACAATTTCAACGATAGTTTGTTTCGATGGGACATTTCTTTTCGAATTGCGCCCGCAATTTCTGTTTGTACAAAAGGTGGTAAGATTATGCTGAGATTGTGAAGATTTATTTTTTGACATGTTTTGAAATGGACAGTATGGCAAGGACGTAAAACCCTATCCAAGTGACAATGTCGTTAGAATGTTTTTATTATGTTCACGTTGACAGGAAGATATCCTCTTTTACGTCGATAAAATGGTGTCTGATCGGGCTTGTACGTACTATATGAAATAGTCAACATAAATAAACAAGAACTATTGAAGTTGTTTTATGTCACTGTGAGCAATATTCACAAATGCAGTTGCATTTGTCATGATGCGTGTAAAGTTTTTTTTAGATATGACTCCAAATATGATCTTATTACAAAGCACTTATGCCGAATCAATGTATTCGATGAGTCCCACTATGCACATACAATGTCTGTTTGTCTCAATGTGTTGTTCTAGGTCACATAGTGTCTTGTAAAAATATAATAGAATGTTCGGAATGTTGTATAGAGGTGGATCACGCTTCAACTCCAACGACCTTTCTTTGTCCCTTATATGTCTGTATTTCTATATATTTTTCTATATTTGTTTTTCCTCAATTTCAGATTTTTAGAAATCGAGAGCAGTGGACGGAGGGATGAGATCCGCTTCCATTACACTCACGACCAACAAACACTTGTCGAAACATTCCCATACCGACTTGCCGACAACCAGTGGCATAAACTCGCACTTTCTTTGTCGGGGACTCATGTCAAACTATTTGTGGATTGCAATAGAATATACGAAAGAGTGATAAAAACGGTGGACAGGAGTTCTTCGGCAGGGACGCTAAAACTTTATGTTGGCCAGAGGAACGGTCAACATGCACTGTTTAGGGTGAGTTTGTTACAGACATGAATGTTATGTTTGTTGGATCGAACAACTATAAACACGCCTGGAGGAGGGTAAGTACAATGTCTCGTTGGTTAAAGAACGTTTAAATGCTAAAACATGGCCGAATATTTCAGCCCGACGTCAAACATGCACCGAGTAGGGAAAGTGACAATGAATGCACAAAGGTATTATATAAGTGATCACCAAAACTAGGATGGAGAAGGTATTGGATTACCAGAACCATTACCTCCTATTCTGACTGGACACGGTACTTGTATTGTAATAAGGTCACGTATGTTGTTTTGTTCCCCCCCCCCCCCCTTTTTTTTTATCAAACTTTGGTATGTTCATCATGCCTTCCCTTCCGTTTTGCTTTTTACGCTGTTCCATTTTTTTGTCGTCTCGTTTGAATTCAGTAGTGACGTTTTTTGATACATCATTGTTATTGTGATATAATAGATTCTCTATATCAAGCTGAGTGAAAGAGTGAGATGGATTGAATGAACGTCTCTCAATTACCAGTGTCCTGTTTAAAGAAACCTTATTAGCTAACGATTCTTAACGCGTAGGAGAAATCGTGAATATGTTTAAGATCAATTTGATTGCATGTCTATTGATTTGTTAAAAAATAATCGCCTGCTTAGCAAAAAGAGTATACATAATATATGTAAACTTTCTACAGTGTACATTTTAAAAAAATGCGTTTTGTTTTTTTGCATTTTATAAATTTGCTTTACTGACCGTTAACGTAATCATTTTTTGAATCAAAGAGAGTTCAATTTTAGTTTAGTAACAAATGCGCATAATTAGTCATTTCAATATAAATCAAATTGATATTAATGTTTTCAATGTATCTTGAATGTTGTGCAGTGTACGATGGTGTATCCTTGTTTGTATATCGAAATTTAACATACAACCTTGAGACTTGCATATGAAGAGTTTTTGCGTCAAAAAGGTACGCGGTCTAGGGTTTAATGAGATTATCGTTTAGATTAGATTTATGTAAATCTCCGTGAACAGAAATCCGATGCTTGATTACGCCATATTTTGGTTCGCTTTGAAAGATATTATACCCATAATTGGATAGCAGCTTTAGTTATTTGTAGATCTAATACCATTCTTTTAGAACTCGACAGATATCATTTCCTTTAATGAAGTCATCAATGAGGGCTCTAAGAATGGGACTGGAATACAATCGTTACAGACAGTATGGTACCGAGATTGTGAGGCGGGATTTTATGTACTTAACAAGATAATTTATGTCATTAGATATGCAAGACTCACAAAGTGAAGGCGTCTGGTTCACACATTAAATCAAACCGTACGAAAATAAAACCGAAGTAAAATAGATTATGAATTCTTATATGTTATCTGAAGCTATGTGGATTGTTAATGAAGTGTTAAATCTGTATCTGTTGTATACTTTGCCATTAGGCCCATTCATCACGCTAGTACGTTACACACAATGCGACCTTTTTATCGTAGCTGGCCTTCTCCTGCTCAACCTGTTTCCGACCTACCGCACATGAATATTTTTACACTGTTTTTAAGGCTTGTTTTATGATAAAATATTCTTCCGGGCTAGTCTTTAGCGTGTCTTAAAGAGCTATATCTATTGCAGACGTAATGATGACAAAGACACAGGTTAATCACACAGTTACTGTTGCCGGTATTTTCGACGTTGCATGATGTTGAAGGTCGTTTATCGCTTATGATATTGTTAAACACATTTTTTTCTAATTAATTCACAATAACATCATTCTCTCGTTGTAAAAAACAACGTAGCCGTTCTCATTGTGTAGTTTTGGTGCCAGTAACACAGAATTAGAAGCCAAAAAACTTTTTATTTATGACACCTGTTAAAACGAGAAAATAAAACATACATAGAAATGTCTCGGATTCCTGAGAATATGGCGGTCCTTTCATCCAGGCATTACAGACATGCCCGGTACCTCATAAAGCCGAGGTCGGCCGGCGGTTGGGCATTGTTTGCACTCACAGACGGCCGAGTGACATGCCATCTCGGGAGGTTTTACCAGAAACGTTCACTCGAATCGTCCTTCCGTACGATCTTGACGCCGTTTTCTTTGCCGGCGTACGTATTACGCTGATGCGAAGTGGCATTGTGATCTGCTTGGTGTAGGAGCACCCGGTGAGAGAGGGGGTCACACACACAGAGGTGTTACTGTGACTGCCATTCACGTGTTTACACGTGTATAACCCGCTCGATCTTCACCGGCAACACACACTACAACATAGGACATGAACGTTAACTTTCGTAAAATATGCGGCTCAATTAAATATGTATATGTAATATACGATATATATATAAGTATTTATAACCAAGTATACTTAATGATCCTACTCTACAATCTTATGGTGAAGTCGTTCGTCATTTATAATACTTTGGCCCAGCATCAATTTATACAGTAATGTTAAAAAAATACTCTTCATACTTTTAATTGTTAAATACTAGCTTGAGAAATACATAAGAAACAAAAAGACAATAAATATTTTTGTTATTCGTCAGTAAAATATAAGTAAACATGTGATGCAAGAAACGCTTACTCTTTTGGAACACCTGGATTCGGATTTTTTTTGTAGAGGTTTCCGTCTTTCCTGTGTTAATGTTCTTTCATTTGCGATTGTTGTCTATTCTTAACGGAGTATACCTTTTGTCTTTACGTATTGACGTAGTTGTATCGAACAACATGGATATTTAACTTTTGACGCATCAGAAGTTACTACCATTCAGAAGTACACTTTACTTTTGTCAGGGAATAGAATAGTGTTCATCCATTTACATATGTCTGCAAACTTTTGCCAAATGTCTACCTTTTTTTAATACCAACCCGTAAAGTTAATCTTTATTCTAATACAGTATAAGCACTAAAGTTTTGTTTACGATGGCTTGTCTATATTATAAATTATCTCCAGAGACCATTAATGACTCGGACAGCGGTTCACCAGCGTATCAGCGATCAATATCAGATACCTTGTAAAAAGAATAGAATAAGACCCCCTGCTTAGAATCGTCCGGATTATATCGGGCGCCTGCAGCCAGCACACATATAAAACAGCTAACATACAAAATGAATAATTGACGCACTACGGAATATTCGGTTTGAAGAATGGATTTGTTCAGAGGACGGACAGACCGTGACAGTCAGACATCTCTAGGCCTTCATCACATAATCAATCATAATCCTTAATGCAAAGCAGGAAGAGAAGCTCAGATTCTAATATATAAAACACTCTCCAGGCTTTTATCTCCAGGTTTGCCTGCCTTCCGTTTATAACAGTAAGGTTGAGTTTCTTTGAAAATGGATTTCATTCTACCATTGTTTTTATTAAAGTGATCATTATTCTGAAGATGATTTCTAAAATTGTGATACTTAATTTAAGCTCTTGCAGAAATATGAGGTATCAATATTTTATCTGCACCAACAAGAATACGAATAGAATTGTAGCAGAAATTGCACGAGTCATGATCGGGAAGACAACTGTATTTGAGTACTTGGTCAAGCAGAATGTGCTTTAGTATTTATAATCTATGTTTTCACGTAGATATTCAAACTTATTTGATCTTCACTCCAGCCAATAAACCAATATTTGCTCGTGTATAACCCAATACACGTCCAGAAATGCCCATATATATACAGACTGCCCTCAAACTTTTCACTTCACTCATATTGACAAAAACATACAGTAGATTGAGACGTTAACGCTTTACTGTGAAATACACGTAGGGCATTATACTGTTTACCACAACATGTCTTCCTTATTAAGTTTGAGTATTCCATGAAAAAGAAGACTTCTTTATGTTTCTTAATCTCACCACGCATTCAGAGAACACAGTACACGTGCAACAATTTGGTATTTAATAGTTCAGAAGTTCTATAATAAATAATCTTTAAAATCTCTGAAATTTTATTCTTAATCTCCACCAAATCAAAATTTCGGGGATAAATGAAAAAAAAACTTAATTAAGTTTGTAATATGATGACCTACTATACTTAATCTCAGAATTGACTCATATCTATGTTCTATTTTTCTAAAAAAAAATAAAAAAAATAAGAAGCAAGTGAAACAGAAACTTAATATATATATATTAGAGATGCTAAAATAGAAACACAAAGCTTTATCTTTCTAACCCTTCAATAAGACACTGCATACTTGTTGCACCTAGATTTTGTCATGGGGATGGGAACAGTGGACTAACCGACATGTCTCCGTGCAGTGTGTTGACTGGGTACGAGGTACGAAGACCTCACACCAATATTGATGCAGACGCCAGATTCTAATTTGACATTACAACACTGAATTTCAATAATGGTAAAACAAACATTACCTTTACTCCGACAAGAAATACATTTAGCATGTATTAATTCCCTTGCCGATACCCGACTGGTTACATAACACTCATGTTAACATGTTCAAACCTACAACCTACATCCTGTATCCCGTTAGATTCCTATCTCAATTATAGCTTTACATTTCTGAATAATCAAATGCTATAATGATAATATCTATAACTGGTTCTCCATATTCAGGGTGCCACACATTGTGTTGCAGACAAAACATGAACGTGGGTGTCAGTCTGCACGTGATATTCGGACTAGTTACACGTCAAGCAATCTAACGAGCTGGATGCCGTTATCTCTTCTATATAACAAATATTGAACTATATACGTAGTGAACTTACATTCAGTGGTGATAATAAGGTGTGCTTTTTCCATTTTACAAGTACCTGTATGTTTTACGTCATGGAAAGGCGTAACTCTTTATTCTTCCATTTTACAAGTACCTGAATGTTTTACGTCATGGAAAGGGGTAACTCTTTACTCTTCCATTTTACAAGTACTTATATGTTTTACGTCATGGAAAGGGGTAACTCTTTATTCTTCCATTTTACAAGTACCTGTATGTTTTACGTCATGGAAAGGGGAAACTCTTTATTCTTCCATTTTACAAGTACCCGTATGTTTTACGTCATGGAAAGGGGTAACTCTTTATTCTTCCATTTTACAAGTACCTGTATGTTTTACGTCATGGAAAGGGGTAACTCTTTATTCTTCCATTTTACAAGTACCTGTATGTTTTACGTCATGGAAAGGGGTAACTCTTTATTCTTCCATTTTACAAGTACCTGTATGTTTTACGTCATGGAAAGGGGTAACTCTTTATTCTTCCATTTTACAAGTACCTGTATGTTTTACGTCATGGAAAGGGGTAACTCTTTATTCTTCCATTTTACAAGTACCTGTATGTTTTACGTCATGGAAAGGGGTAACTCTTTATTCTTCCATTTTACAAGTACCTGTATGTTTTACGTCATGGAAAGGGGTAACTCTTTATTCTTCCATTTTACAAGTACCTGTATGTTTTACGTCATGGAAAGGGGTAACTCTTTATTCTTCCATTTTACAAGTACCTGTATGTTTTACGTCATGGAAAGGGGTAACTCTTTATTCTTCCATTTTACAAGTACCTGTATGTTTTACGTCATGGAAAGGGGTAACTCTTTATTCTTCCATTTTACAAGTACCTGTATGTTTTACGTCATGGAAAGGGGTAACTCTTTACTCTTCCATTTTACAAGTACCTGTATGATTTACGTCATTGAAAGGGGTAACTCTTTATTCTTCCATTTTACAAATACCTGTATGTTTTACGTCATGGAAAGGGGTAACTCTTTACTCTTCCATTTTTCCAGTTCCTGTATGTTTTACGTCATGGAAATGGGTAACTCTTTATTCTTCCATTTTACAAATACCTGTATGTTTTACGTAATGGAAAGGGGTAACTCTTTACTCTTCCATTTTACGAGTACTTATATGTTTTACGTCATGGAAAGGGGTAACTCTTTACTCTTCCATTTTACAAGTACCTGTATGTTTTACGTCATGGAAAGGGGTAAATCTTTATTCTTCCATTTTACAAGTACCGGCACTTTCTACAAAAAACCACAAGTTGATTTCTTCCATCCTGATTGTATCGTTTAGATGACACAAGCTTTATTCCGATTGTTTCAAATCTGACTGGAATGTCACATTTTATCCATAATTTCCTTCCATGTAACACCGTACTTTCTAATTGTGATCAAACAACTTTTCGTTTTACGGAGATACCTTTTTATGTATTCATTTTCAAAATTGTGGTAATTTTAGAGTAACTTAAACAGGAAATGGTGATAAATCACGAATACACATTTGTAACGCGTGTCCAGCTCCCTGCCCCTCACCCGCATCCCATTTAACGTTAATGATCCTTTAGCCAGAGATGTCCAGTTATTTGTAACAGTCTTTCCATCGTCTTTTTGGCTGAGGGCTAGCATCAGGTGTAAGCCGGTCAATGGGTGCTTATAGTCATTTCCACGGATAATTTAAACTTAATATTATTTGTCTGTGTTGTAAACAATGTTCCATGACCATACATTTCTTCAAAGGGATTTTGGCTTTACGTTTTGTGCACTCGTGAAATATAGCTGAACTGCAGACATTTAACGTCTTTCCGGTCAAAATCTCTTCCCCAAAATCAATGGACATATGTATGATAACGTGTAGAAGAGTGTTCTAACAGTGACAAACTGCTGAGGTCAACCTGAATGAGGAATTTATCTTACCAATATAGAGGACTAGACTGGACCTGATAGGTATATCTATCTTCATGCTTTCATTAAAAGATATGGAATTTATCATACAATTTATGATGAAGGACGTATTTAATATTAAGTTTAACACCTTTCACCTTGAAAGCCAGAGGATAAAATTTCAAAGGCGAAATTAAATAACCAAAACACAGTTAAGAAATATAGTAAAGATATTGGCATAACTAGGAAAGATAAGTTAGGCATTTTTGGTCATAATATTTTGATGTACGTCTTAAAATATATTTTAAGGGCCTTGTTTCATTCATTGATTTCTACCTAGCCTCAATCTGAATGGATATGTACTGAATATGCTGGTTCAACGCCGGTAAAAGAGGTCTAACTGTATGGATAATGGTTTGCCCATCACTATTGTAGTGGTAACCTGGGCGTTCGTTGGGGGTGTCTTAAATTGATAGCAGTACATCAGCGGTCTGAGAGAGGTTTATTGATGGACACAGACATCAAACGCTGGTCGGAAACCCGATTCCAACTTTGTTTATTTCCATCGTTTTACCTCTTGGTAGCACTCTTCCCATTGGATACAAGAGTAGCACTCGGCAATCTGATCAGCTTTGTTTAAAAAACCGTTTTACAACATTTCTGCAAGATAAGCATAGTTTAGGTATTAACATTTATTTAATAAAAATTGAATGTAATTTCAAAAACTCAAATTTAGGAGATTCCTTTTTTATCTGTTTTGCAGTTCGTTTTAATTTGACATTTGAAAGATGCTTTGGAAACTATCAATGCCTGTACCATACATTGCAATGTTAGGGCTACGTTGAACCAACTACTGTTCGCCGAGAGAGCGGTTTGATAAAGAAACATGTTCGTGTACACTGATTTGTTTGAAAGACACCTGTAATCTGTTTTGAAAAGAGTTTGTAAGCTCAGTATCAGCAGCACAATCAGTCAGAGAAAACACCCTCTTGTCGTCGCGTGCTCTCACGTGCATTCATGGTCTAATGGAATAGTACTTAAAGCTGGAGTTAATCTCTATAGCGTAGATAATGCTTCGTCTAATTCTTAAATTATGTCATACCCCGTCAACACCCACACTTAGGACTACTACCAAGTTATAAAAAAGAGGCATTCCGAATTCCAATTTACTCCGTCCACTTGTGTTTATTGGAGTTGAAGCACGTGATGTGTTGTAAATAGGACAGCGCATCCCTGCTGATCTGTATCTCTTCTGTCTTCTCATATAAATGTAAAGTTTTAAACCATTTTAATGCCAATCAGTGACGGTCCCTATCCACTTCCGTTACCAAATATGTGCACTAGGTGACCTCCATTGTCGACCATTTTAGTTCAGCTAAGTTTGAATTGATTCCGTCTGCAAATGTCCGCCTCTCAGGAAATGCAAATATGTTTGCCCCTTCATAAAAAAGTATTGATTCTTTCGTATGTTTTTGTTATTTGTAGAAGATAGAGCTTATCTTGAAACACTAATTATTTCAATAATGCGGTAAGTCAAATCTAATCACAGACGCAATAAGTGGAATTATTAAAATGAGATTACTTCTTGTTCATTATTCGTCTCTAAAGCAGGAGTTAAGAAATCCGATAATTTCTTTCGCTTTTTCTGACGTTTTTGGCAATCGCAGTATGCCACTTTCAAAATAGATTAAATAACGTTGTGCACTGTGTTAGCGAGGTCGACCTGTATAATACATACCCTCAGTTGTACTAGTCTGTCAATCATACCAGAGACTCGGATGGGTTCTCAGGGAGCGGTTCATGCATCAATCACCGAAAAGATGTTGCGTGGTTGATTCTTAAGACAGTTAGTGAGATGGACGAGATGATTAAGCCACCTTCTGTCATATCACCACCATCATCGCCATCACCATCTTTTAACGGGTATATGTTTTTGTTTCCGACAAACATTTTCACAAGTTATAATAATTTTCTTTTAAGGTGTAACATCATATTCCCACGCATCACTCTGCTCTATAGGTACCACTCTATAAAGAAACTTAAGCCTTTAACGATGTTGGCAAACATGCAATTCTGTTCCTCACATGAGGAAGAAATGTGTTAAGTAGCTAGATAATATTTAACTTTGTTGTTTATCGTACAACAACGATGATTTGTTAGGAGTAATTGTTACATATGATCATGGTGTATTTTATTGTCTGCACCCTTCAAATAACAATCAGTTGTGTACAATTAATCCAGAGGTGGTCCCAAAGAACTGTTCTTTTAAGTTCAATCTAGAATGTTAAGGCACTGATATAATTAATGGAATATTTCCTTAAAATGTGCCTATATTCTAGCTGCCTCCCCAACTAGCCACATTTTCTTTGCACGGAAATCGCTGTGTCATCGGGCATCCATTGTCGTTTTTCGATTGTTACGTGATACGTGCTGACTTAGAAACTTTAGGATGTATGCTACCTAAGTTTGACTAAGAAACTTTAGGATGAATGCTACCTAAGTTTGACTAAGAAACTTTAGGATGTATGCTACCAAGTTTGACTTAGAAACTTTAGGATGTATGCTACCTAAGTTTGACTTAGAAGTTTTAGGATGTATACTACTTAAGTTTGACTTAGAAACTTTAGGATGTATGCTACCTAAGTTTGACCAAGAAACTTTAGGATGTATGCTACCTAAGTTTGACTAAGAAACTTTAGGATGTATGCTACCTTAGTTTGACTTAGAAACTTTGGGATGTATTCTACCTAAGTTTGACTTAGAAACTTTAGGATGTATGCTACCTAAGTTTGATATTCATTTCAATACCAAAAGAGTTCATCACACCTTTCGAGAGCGGTGTATGGGTTTCGGCAATGACACCATTCATGAATGGTAATTGTGTACCTTGTTGATAATTTGATTACCCCGAATGCTTACAAAAACAAGTCATAGATACCACCTTGGTAAATTAGAACTGTTCTTTATAAATGAGAGAACTAACACTCACGCATAAAAGGTGTACGGTAGCATATATTCTTAAACCTGCACTAAGCGTTATTTCTATGTTATTTACGTAATTATCCCAACTCAAAACATTATTTTCGCGTTCTTGGATCAACAGTGAGGTATATCACTTAGAATTATAGAACACAAGATCAGCCTTATGTTATTGTAGATGTTTGTACAATAATTATCATTTCAAAATTTGGAACCTGAAGGACAAACAGAATAACAACAGAAAATCATGTTGATATTGACACTTTCTTGGATAACTATCATTCACAAGGTCGACGAACTGAAGTACAGTAGTGCTATATCCGTCACTCGTTGTCTCACTGTATGATGTTTATTGGTATTGTTGTCTGATATATATCAAGTGACCTATCTCTTATTGTGACCTTTATTTGTATTGTCGTATGCTATATCAGGTGACCTATCTCATATTGTGACCATTATGTTTAATGCTGTATGCTATATCAGATGACCTATCTCATGAGTATTGTGACCATTATTTGTATGCTTATATCATATATCAGGTGACCTATCTCTTATTGTGACCGTTATGTGTATGCTTGTATCACATATCAGGTGCCTATCTCTTATTGTGACCATTATTTGGATTATTGTGTGCTATATCAGGCAACCTATCTCATATTGTGACCATTACTTGTATGCTTGTATCATATATCAAATGACCTTTCTCATATTTTGACCATTATTTGTATTTTTGTATCATATATCAGGTGACCTATCTCATATTTTGACCATTATTTGTATAGTTTTTATATAAGGTGACGTAACTGATATTGTGACCATTATTTGTATTGTTGTATGATAAATGTAAGGTGAGGGTCGATACAAACACCCGTATCAAGGCGTCAGCAGATACAAAAACTAGCCATGTTTTATCAGGTTTGGATGATTCATCCATTACCTTGTTGTCGCTTGACTTATCATGTCTTTTCTCACTCTTTTTGCAGGGGGCTTTGCAAGATGTAAAAATAGTAACACAGGCACACGGTTATCTGTTACAGTGCCCACAACAAGATACTGGTACGTATTGTTTTCTAATTCCTATTTAACTGTCGGAGATAAGCACATACCATTCGACCACCTTATAGAGGTTATGTTTAGTTCTACGCATGTGGCGAGCAAATGTATCACTTCTAACAAGCACAAGCAATTGTAACTTTCCAACTTCTTTATTTCAATATGGCTGATACCATTTCGGATATTTTATCAATCTATTTTTATCTAACGTATGTTTAAATAACCAGGGTATTACAATTACACTGAAATGAGTTACACTATATGTTCTTCCTTATGTATCTCAATTCGTACAACATTTCACAATGATAAGTATTGAAGAATTATTTTGGGAATTGGAATTTGGACTTGTGTAATTTTGTAAGAATGCTTGTTGTGATAATACTCTGATAACTTACCGTAATTAACTGCTATTATTAGAGAAAAAGGGAAGGGCGACAATTCTCACACGCGAGTAAGATGGTATATAAAATCAATTGATTAACTATTTGATGTTTGCATATTTCTGTGAATGATTTTCTATTTGTTGAAAAAAGTAACACGAAATTGTACATGTTTATTGGCGGAAGGTGTTCATAATTTTCATTTCAAATCAGTTTTATTGTAACAATTGGACTACGCTATATCTAATATGCTAATATATGATATTTTCTATATTATACATTATGTAATTTATTGAAAAGTACTTTTTTTATTCAAATAAACATGGTTTTACGCGTTTACTTGCGACGAGTATATCGACAAATATCTTCTTTTATCTCTATGCGAATCGAGACAGAATACATTTGTTCACCACAGTAGGAATCGAGACTGGCAGATTTCGTTATTAAATCATTATTTCTGATCACAAAATGTAAACTTGCATTGAAAAATGTATTGCCAAAAACGCGTGGAATGTCGGGGAGGAGATTTGGGTCACTCTACCAGATTACCCTTGCATTCTCCTGGCAGGTTGAGAAATATCTATGCTACTTTGCAAAACAAGATACACTGTACAGCTTAAACCAACCTTGACGCTATAGTGTTTGTGGATTACGTTTGGAAAAACATTAAAAGAAGTGTAAAACATAACGCCCAAGGCAAGTTAAGATCAATTTTGAATCAATCTGCTGGCAATGGGTTTCACAAGTGTTATATAACCCAGAAACGACGTGTATTACATAGCGATAAAAAAGACAACAAATTTCATAGAACGTATTCAGAGGAAATCAAAGCTAATTGGATTTGCGACTTTAATGTTTTAAAGTGATTAACTCTTGCCCATTTTCTTTCAGCTTGTCCTACATGTGCGCAGTATCAAGCACTTGAACAACAAGTCAAAAATATGTATTCCTTGTACCAAAATCTATCCCTGAAGGTAAGTGTCAGGTTTTCACTAGTTTAATAATGTTCATGAGTATAAAAAATAAATCTTATTATTTTCTCAACTTCTTACTTGGGGACAGTGCCAACAACAAAAGTGTGGCCTTAATTTCCATAAGTATACGACTTGGTATCTGTTCGCGAGCAGTACATTTTTTATTGCCGTTTCAGCATTAGGTTCTAGAACCATCTAGCTTACCAATACAAAAGGTAATTGAGAATCATCGTGTGTGCGTGTGGTTGGGAAGTGATGGGTTCTGGTAAGGAAATAAATAGGCGTTGATATTTGGTGAAAATCTATGGAAAGAACAGAAAACTGTTAATAATTATATATGTGTATCGTGGCTACTCCGGCAAAATGGCAACACTGGCAAAATGGCAACACTGAAAACACACTTAGAACCTCTCAAATGACAGAGTGGTTTGGCTTCAACACTGCTTTACTGCCAATACAAAAACTGGTCTGATATGACAGAGCAGAAATTATGTTGAAAATCCATGTAGACATTAAGAGGCTATGGGGATGATACACATGATTGATCCTACTTTATCCGATGATACACATGATTGATCCTACTTTATCCAGGAGTGTGTAGTAAAGGGAAGTAGGAAGTTACACTTGACAAACATGGGGATGTATACATTCTGACAAAAAATGTAACACAGTATTGTAGTTTTATCTATCATATGAATAGGTCATTGTCATTAGTTTTTACTATTATCCTCACAAATCGTAGGTTTCGTTTTCGGGAAAGACATGGAAGCATTTTTTCCGTGATATCTGCGGTGTCAAATTTTTCTGACCAGTGCTATCGTCGCCAGTTAACACCATACAAAAATGTCATTTCGGGAAATTTCACTTTTAACATATATTTCAAACACGTGTCTGGCTATTTATTGTCATGCGGTAATATTGTCTTCTTCTGAGTTGGTATTTTACATGTCAATTTTATCTGGTTTAGCTTCTGCGAGCAGAAGAGAAAATCTTTGGTTTGGAACAGTGTGAGTGCCTAAAGAGCTGTTCCCAGAATGGAACGTTACGAAAGGAGGGAGAGGTGTGGCAGCTAGACCAATGTACAGTGTGCCGGTGCGCGGTAAGTTGAACCAATCACGTGCACAGTTTCACCGTGATTGTATTTTACTTCTAAGCTTTATAACAAGTATGTCTCGCAATTCAACCAACAGCTGTTTTGAGGTACATTGAGAGACCGACTGCATAACAGATATGTCTTGTTCACGCTTGAAATGTGAAAATTTCTATTAAAGCGAACCTTGTAAATGTTTCCGGCTACTACAAGCTTAAACAATACTAGATATACTAAATATAAGATCGACGGGAAAGCATTTCCGTCTACTATTTCATTAATTTATTCTTGTTCATGTGTAGTTAATGACTAGTTTTATATAACAACATACATATGATGCATTTACTGCTGTCTAGACGTAAAGAGTAAACTAATCTGCTACTCCTTTCCAGAACGGAACTGTTGAATGTCAGAAGGTGGATTGTCCGCCCGTCCGATGTGAGAATCCTATCTACCGAGACGGAGAGTGCTGCCCTATTTGTCTCAGTGAGTCATACCTTAGTTGTCTCCCATGCCTATGTTTGCATTTGAATCCCTGTTTACAATCGGTTTTGACGTTGCTGACGCCAGCCACCTTGTCATACTGTTCCTTCAAATGAACCAGATATTCTTCATAATATTGTATTCTCTTTCTGTTTTCTATAAGCGAAAATAATTAAACTAATAAGTGTGATTTTTCAAACTTGATATAACAAATGACCTGTCGAAAATGTATCTTAGAAATGTTAATGTGTTTAAAAAATCTGTAATGCTATTCTCTTAGCGAAGTAGAACCCAGACAACTTTTCCATGTCGATTTGCATTTTGGTCGTTCTTGGCAAAAGCAGGTTGTATAATTGTCAGGAAAATCGATATAGTCCTCTTTGAAGAAGCATTAAACAACACTTCTGAGAACCCTTGTTTTGCATATCACTGTTGCATATTGCGGTAAAGGTTTTGGCACACGTGGTCCCGCATAACATATAGCGTCACCTTGCTTGCCAAGTTTCATTGAATGCCACTGCCAGTTAGATGTTGGATGTGGGATAATTCACCGATTGTCAGAGTTTAAATAAAATGTCTATAAATGCTTAGATTGGCTGTTCCTGATGCAGAATGTTACACGTGGTTTTTTTAAATGACTTTGCAAGTTGAAACATGGAAAGTGTTTCTAATTAACGCATTTAGTAAAAAAACATTATTGTTAAGAAGTCAAAATATTGACTGCTTAGTTAATATTGCAATGCTGTTTCACAATTTAAATAAATCTTCATCCAGAAAAAAATAAATCAAAAAAGGTGTTTCTTGGATATATAACATATGAATCAGATCAGGACTTATTTGGAGTTTGTCAAAATGTATAATATACATGTACTCGGCGGATTTTATTAAAAAAACTAGGGTCTTATTGGAGGTTCAATGACGTATTTCCGTTTGTTTTGATGTCTCAAAATGTTACTGTTTTCCACTATTTTTTCGATTTTTGAGTTCGGATTGTCTTTTTGTGATGACAATGTAGCAGTTTATGATTTTATGTATTATTTTATTAAAAAGATTCTTTAAAATTTCATCTAATCCCATATCTTCTTATGTAGGGCCTGCTGACAACCGATCTGATGCAACACTTACAATACAAATACACGTTGGTTATTTTACTGTTCATGACGTTTGAAAAAATAAAAACAAAATAAGCTTGCAACACGTTTTGCATACAAACATTTTCAAATATTTAAACAGTTACACAAAGATAGAACCGACTCCGATGCGTTTTCATTTATATTCATTTAGGAAAACAAAATATACAGACGATTGGGAGACACCCAAGTGTCTGTGAGATAAAACCATTATCATCCACAGACAGTGTTACGTTGCTGCGGCACCCAGCTGCCGTAACCTAGAGCTTGCCGCAGTCTGATTTATTACAAAGTCCATGTGTCTCCTTATATCAAATCCGTAACTGGAAAAATCATATTGCCAATAAACTCTATAGAAGTAATTAGTAACAGGCTGTTCGTTCATTAGATGCTGTATTGAATCCATATGCTGATAACCTGATAGAGAAATGAAAGAATCTTGAGGTCAGCTAATTTGCTGTGCATTGTTAAAAACAGCAAGAATAGAATATTTTGAACAAACATACTCGCATATTTTCACATTTCGCCTCGTCTTGAGTATTCGTCTGTATTTTAAATGCAAATGTCACCACAAAAGTTCGTTCAGCATTCGATAGGTTTTCTTTTTGTATCTCCGTACGTAACTTATTCAATCACATCCGCTGTTCATATTTTTAAAAGACGTTGTACAATTCAGCCATATATTAGAAAACTGTTGCATCAAATATTACCATTAAACAAACAAAAGTATTCAAATATTTGATCTTAAACATGGATGTGTTGGCTTAAACAGTCATCGACTGTCTTCGATCTAGCATGACTCATCGTTTGGTTATCCAATAATGGCTTGTCTTGACTGTGATTTTTGTGACGAAAGACAAGAACGAAACATATACTTCTAATGAAGTTCTATATGAATTTATATACAGTGATGTGCACACATTTTACTATTGTTTATTTTACAATTATGTTTAAACATACTTATACGCAGTATACTGAGCATGCGAGTTGTGATTGATGAGAACAATGTTGTATAATTTTCCTCCTACACCTTTTCTATCTTTATATAATTCTTTGACATATGTACAAATATTCTCATTTGTAATGTATTTTTCTTTCAGCCAACTGTTTCTACAGCGGGAAATATTACGATCATGGCCAATCTATCAACCCGCGTATGTGTGTCACTTGTACATGTGATGTAAGTATATTTGATTTATATTCTTCGAACTGGCATTCCTGTCATTGTTTTGATACTGGTACTTAATCATATTTGCTGTGAACCGATTTTCCAAACTCATAGAACAAATGCGCACGTTTCAAGTATGACATAATTCAAACGTATCCCTCCCTGTTAGGATTCTCCCCAGATAAACATAAAAATACTGTTGAAGTCAAGTTGTCATTGCTGTTAGGATATTAACACAACAAATTACAATGGTAGCTTATGAAGTTTAAACAGAGAAAGAAAGGACTATCTATTAACGTAAATGGTTACCTATGTGAATACGAATCTGTTTTTATTCAGACTAGCAATTCTATTTACGAAATTCTGCGGCTTCCACCGATTATTTGACTGAAGTTAATTAAAGCAGTCATCTGCTTATGAGGGTACACACTGTCTCGCTGCATGTAAATAACCTTGATTGTTTTATTTGTTTGCCTAACACACGGTACTGGGGTCTTGTAAACAGATTTGTAAAAAGTACAACTGGCCCTCGATATTACTAGCAATAATGCGAGGCGTTCGAAACCCTAACTCAATTTGAGTAAATCCATAAACAACATCAAGAAACTCACCAGGAATGTTCATTGACGGCTTCAAAGTAGCTGCTCAAACTTGCCACATCAGCATGTTTCATCCAGGTATTTACCTATATGCTAGCATAGCCCGATACCATACCGATGTAGTCGACCTCACCATGGTAAAGGCTTCATGCATGCATACGAGATAAATCACAAAGGAAATATACTAAAACAGGGTTTTATTCACTTAGTAAAAACGTTTATTACCTACATATGATTTCAGTGGGATGGGAACAAAAGCTAAAAGCTTAGATAAATTCCTTGTCAGAGTATGCATGTAACATTGCGAAAAGACATAAAAGTTATGTGGAAGACAACATGTAACACGGCGAAAAGATAAAAAAAAAGTTATGTGGACGACAACATGTAACATGGCGAAAAGACATAAAAGTTATGTGGAAGACAACATGTAACATGGCGAAAAGACATAAAGGTTATGTGGAAGACATCATGTAACACGGCGAAAAGTCATAACAGTTATGTGGAAGACAACACGTTACACGGCGAAAAGACAAAACAGTTGTGTGGAAGACAACACGTTACACGGCGAACAGACAACAGTAAACAGGGTTTTATTCACTTATTAAAAAGGTTTATTACCTACATATGATTTCAGTGGGATGGGAACACAAGCTTAAAGCTTAGATAAATTCCTTTTCAGAGTATGCATGTTTACACGGTGAAAAGACATAAAAGTGATGTGGAAGACAGCATGTTACACGGCGAAAAGATAAATATATTTTGAAAACGATAATCCTTCAAACCTAAAGTAAGCGACTTGAAGGAAATAAATTGAAAATCCATACGACTCGATTGGAAATTGGAACTAAAGGTGGCACAAATATGACGATTCCTTCAAAAGCTTGACCTGTTCCATTTGTGTAGTATGTGGTGATACGGACATTGTCTTATAATCTCATTTCTGTTTCAAAATTGACGGCTGTATACAATTTTGCTAAATTGATTAAGCACAAACAGGCGGAGTAAATGAAAAGAAAACACATTTGTGTTGCTGCATCAGTGTTTCGTCATGAATTGCGGAATGCCGGTGGTTAGTTATTCTTGAAGAAGTCGTAAGTTAGCCCGACATTATCGTCATCTCCTGAGTGCCAAGACACTTCATTCCTGTGTTCCTTACAATGAACGAGAGCAGTAGCAGAATGGTTTTCGACTTTAAAGATTACTTAACTGAAGTCATAATGCTTAAGGGATATAATCATTAGTCTAACAAGAACAAAAAATGCCAATTGTTCATCAAATATGTTTTAAAAATGGAGAATTTTTGAAGTGTTGGTATGTACGAATATTCCCCAAAGTGAAACGCGGTAGGGCCTCCTGATTTCTTGCGTCTAGTATCGGAACAATGTTGTTTTGTAATAATAGTGGAAGAGAAAAATAAATTTCACATTGAAAGTAATGTTAAGTCTTGTTCATTGAGTGGATATAAAAAAAAGTTTTTTAATGAATGAAAAAGAAGACGAATCAGGCTTGTTTGAATATTAATTGTGACGTACTTTTTAACGTACAAAATCGACGAAACAAGGAGAACGTCGATCACATTTGTTGTTGGAAAACGAGTGCCATATTTGATGAATGTAGCAACATTTAATTAAGACTAAGGATAGTGCTATTTAAGTGGCATCGGTATGAAATCACAATTTAAAATTTTCGTCAATTCTTTCGAGACATATATTTTGCATTGACATCATTTTAAGGTGTTTAATTTTATTTATTTCCAGGGAAATGCTATTGGAGTCTACATTCCATCCTTATTATACGAACACTCATAAGAAACTCTGAATACAAAAGATGATAATGGAAAAGAATCTGAAATCTCACTGTTTGCTTCTGTTGTTATCTTATATATGTGCTGCTTGCATTTCCCTCGCACTTTAGACCCCATGGTACGTTTATTATTTTTCGTTCAAAGATATACACATAATGTGATAGTCATATGCGTAAGAAGGGAAACTATTCATAAAATAATAGTCACTTTTCTTTAACTTATATAGAGATTTGGCTTTTATCACCTTTGCGACCCAAGCATTTTTGCCTCCAACATCGATTTCGGAAATCGAAATATGGATGTCCAGTGCGCCTAATCCGGAATATCTTGTGTTCAGTTTACTGTATTTATAGCGATATTGATCATGCTTTATAAATTGATCTCTTTACAGGACGGACGGATGGCATGCACTAAAGTGGACCCCGAGACAAACTGTGAAGTTTTAAACTGCCCCGTTGAAAAACAACTGCATATCAAAGATGAGTGCTGCCCTGTATGTGAAGGTGAGCACCAGACACTCTCACTGTTCTACAGCCAGTATTTTCACGATGATTGTGGCGATAAGAGCAGCTTCGGCTTTCAGTTTACAGCTAGCAATTTCAAAAACGCATCAAATTAAATATAATTTTAAACCAATGACATATCGTGAAGGCGTCTAAAATTGGGAATCCTGACCTGTCCTTTTCTTTTGTTTGGATTCCCACCATACTGTTGGTTTTTTAAATATATATCGTATGACAATGTTTTTTACCGTTGAACACTGTATGATTTATTTGCTTCGACACGTCCTATTGTGTTAATATTTAATCAAAATTTCTGGTATTACGGTCATTCGAAATCAATTTGTTATCATAAGTTGTAACTTCTTTAAATTTTAGGAACTGATTTCTGCTCCAAGGGACACGAATGTCATGAAAACGCCGTGTGTGTTAATATGGCCACCCGTTATGGCTGTCAATGTAAAATTGGTTTTACTGGTGACGGACATCATTGCGAAGGTAACTATCTTTATTATTACCATATTAGTATAAAATTCTATTCTTAGCACCTCGGCATATTATCTTTCAGCAATTTTAATCAAAATTATCGAAATGTGTGCAGCATATTTATTCATTTTTTATTATACTTCCACAGCATTATTGTAATAATTTTTACACCTCCTACTTCTAGTCTATTTGAACGTTTTCTGTCGTTCATCAGTTGCCTATTATTTTTTACTTTTACTTTCAGATATTGATGAATGTCAAGTCAAAGGTGGAAAGCGTGGCCATCATTGTAATGGGAACACAAAATGCATCAATACGATTGGATCGTACACGTGTAAATGCCCGTCAGGCGAAACCCCAGCAGACCCCTACAAGTGTGAAGGTATTCACACGTCCTCTTCACCTACAATCCTAAACATGTCACTATCATCACTGGCCGTGGCGTTCCTGCTACATCAGTGCCTTATATATTATCATCTACATGTTTCCTAACAATAGCTCTGTCGCCATGTTTTTATGTGAACAATGCCCTGTTTTCGTTTTCTTTGTTCGTCACTTCCTTTCTCTTTTTCTATATTAACGTTTCTTTATTGACTTTAAAAGTGAAAATACATGTTTTCTTAAGTTATCACTAAGTGACATATTTAATTTTGTTTAAAACTAAATCTTTTCTATGAGTCCAGTTTGCCAATATATATTATAGCTTGCTGGCGTGGATTGTAATATACATCTAGCTGTCCATTTAAGTAAGTAGGTTCTATAAATATAGTTTTATTAATAAAGTATTATTAAGTTTGAACAATTTAGGCGTAGATATTGCCATTCAAGCAAGTTTTCGTCTTGATGTCGGTGTATACATTTTAATGTATATGTTGCAAGCAAGCAAATGTGCATCGTCGATTTGAACGACCATCTCTGGTCAGTTCGTTAAGGTATGACTTGATACTTATTTATATTGTCTTGTGATGGTGTTACAGAGGCATTGTTCCATTCATCAACTTTCCATTATAGTAGTTCGCTTGATGGCGAATTATAAAATATAATATTCCAATTGAAATGAAAATAGAAATATATATATTAAGTCATTATGATAATGTCAACTATTGATCGATATGTGACCGACGTGGTTTTTAAGGTGTAATTATTGAATGGAAACAGAGAGTGTGACGGGGAGAAAGGGAGAAAGACAGAAAACGGTGTAAATTTTATTTGTAAATATTCAATTCGTTGTTGTTAAAATGTTGGTTAATGTGAATGGTTGATTAGCACAAAGTGATCACGTGATTATTCATGTACCACAAAATCAAAACCGTCATGGTGACATGGTGAGAATGATGTTATGAATGATTGTGATAATTGTGATTATGATGATTAATTTTATGTGATAATTTAAATGTAGTGTAAAAGGATTTGTCATACTCATTGCTCGAATGGAAAAGAGAAGAAACATATATGTATATTTATTTACATGTATAATAATGGTGAGCGAGAAAGATAAAACAGTATAGTCATGAAAATTATCAAATGAGAAAATACTTTTTCTACCTCTGGAAAATCGGCTGTAGGTTTTATTACAAAATTGGTTAATAAATCCCATTTCCTACAATCTGAATTGGTATCGTTGTCTATTTATAGTTATAGAGTGACATAAATTGTAGGAGAATTCTTTACTTAGACTGAGCAGGCATACCTTACTCGTGATATTACTGACGTTCTCTATGTATTGGTCGAAATACTCTAATACAAAAGATATGTTAACCGACAATACATTCAGTTTTGAGTATTTGAATCTTGCTACTTTGTCAAATTACATTTCCCCTATGATTTATTTCAAATGATAATCTAAGGAAACTTATAAAAATCAATCTCAATGCAAAATAGATATGCCTGATCTGTCAAAGTACGCATCATTCTGTTTTCAGAATATTAATATTTACAAACTCAATGCATCTTAGAAATGAGAGCTCGAAAGTTATATTTTTATCAAAAACAGAAGAAATGAAACCTCCAAAGTACGCTTGTTAAATTCCGTTTCAAACCACGTCACTATTTTTAGTAAATTTCTTGCGATGAAGGGGCATGCATAGTTCTGCCATTTGGAAGAAACAAAGCGCAATTATCACCTTTTTTAATGTATCGGAATTTCTGCGTTACCCTTTTTTGCATATTTCGGTTTGTAATTGTAAACGGTCCCACAGCTGTTTATCAAAATTGTATAATTGCCTTACTTCAAAAGATGTATTTTCATGATGCATTATTATGCAAATTACATGTAGGAAATTGGATTATTTTTCAATTTACAGTTGATTTTCCAGAGATGATTGGAAAACATATGATATATTACAATAATTCAAAACATTTCCTATTGTTATATAAAAGGTGATAAAAACGTCTCCATTTCCGGCTCTGCATGTCGAACTTTCATCGTTTGAGATCTTGAACCAATATGATACTTTGAGATTCAGTTGACTTCAAACTAAATTCAGCACAACCTCGGGTACTGTTCTGACATGGGAAAGTCAGAAACCAATCAAGTCACGGTTAATATTCCATTACTACAATGATTTGTTGCAATGGAGCATTTGCCATACTGTTACAAAAAACTTAAATTGAAACAGAAACAAATATGTTTTATAAATGACGTTGTGTGTACGCTGCAGTAAAGTTACTTTTGTTTTTACAATGTTCTAACATAGTATTCGCCGTTTTCTATTTAATGCGAAAGCTGACATCGTTGTTATTGAGATAGTATGCCTATATTTATATCATAAAGACAGGTTGTTAAGTTTAAAGTGATGAAGTGGAATGTAATACACACCATTGCTGATCATCCATCAGAATGTTATTTAATGGTGTAATTCTTGTTAATAACAAAAATGTTTGAACGAAATATTTTTCCTTACTGTTGTGATGGTTATTCCTGGTTTTCAACTTTAGAATTTTAGAAATTTTGTAAAGCAGGTAGTTTTAGATAAAATAATTTGTTTCTGTGGATCACAAAAGAATAATGGATACTCCCCAATACCAACAGAATGTAACTTTATACTTAACAAACCTACTAATAACATCTATGATCACCTCTTCTTTCACTTGTTACAATGGTTCTAGCATGGAAAAGTCATTTGTCCTCTTTCCAAAGCACGTGCACTATACAATCGGTCTGACCTTGGGGAGTTTGAATAAAACCTCAATCGGGTGATCGTTCAATCCGTGGGAGCCTGGAATTGCGAAATAGAAGTATACCTCACCTTCTTTATCCCCGACAGGCGTGCACAGTCGGTTTGGGAATCATTTACAAAAAGGCCAGACTTTCACATCGATAAATAAAGCCCGGTTAACATCATTACCTTCTGCAAGTGACTCTACATGAAAGACATTCCAAATGTTATATAACGATGCAGGCTTGTTCTCACTCGCCGATAACAAGTATCGGATTTTAATATTATTTCTGGATACCCGACCGGAATCGGTATAATTAAGAAATTAAATGTTAACGATAAGTGATAGGACATGCCTCGCTGGAAAACATTTAATGAAGTTCACCTGTGCTTGAATAAAATAAAAAGGCCATTAAACCCGTCTCACTACGCTACGTATTAGATATGGTTAGACTCTCGTAGATTCTGTTGGCACATTTCACATCTGAGCATAATTGAGTATAGTAGCTGGCTGGCCAGGTGAATGAAACTCAACATGGTGAAAGATTTCATTGGAGAAATGGAGGCTTGCTGTGTATCATACGTCATTTCATGATCTTAGGAAGCTGGCACGGAAGCTAGACACTGTTGGACACGGCATTGTTGCACCACAATATCAAAGAACGTGTATCAATTATGTATTAGATATACAGATGAACAGACGACATACTGAATGGAAGTTTGCAATTTGTCTGGGACAATAAAAGGGATTGACACAAAATGGAAAGACTTGGTCGACACACACTCCACTGGGATTACTGGTGTATCACTATACATATATGTTTTCAAATTGTTCTTGAAATTGACCTTCTCCTTGTAATTTTCAATCGTCATGATTAAAATTCTTACCAATCAATAATTGCAATGGGTCATGAAATAGGTAGTCCAAACATGTGTTGAAATGAGAAATAACAAATCGGAAGTTTAATATATATCTTCTCAGACACAGATAACATGTTAACTGGTAACCGGTGTTCATGATAGAAATTATTGCATAATATAAGCTGTCATTTTTGAGAGTCTTCCTGTTCCTACCCTTATGTAGGTAATTAAAACATTAATATACTTTAGTGCATGAAATTAACGTACAATTCGATAAATGGTCATGCGTTGAAAATATTGTTGATAACTAGTATCGCCATTATAATTGGCAATAGAAAATAAATCAAACAACTACCTTCTTGTGCAGGAAAGAGATTCGTCTGATTGTGATTACCAAACCTTTAAACATGTATCAGTATTACAATTAGTTAAAATGGTATAGAAACATGTTCTAACAATCATGATTGCACTTAATAGAATGTTAAGGTTGTATATCATTACATACGCCCATGTAAAATCACCTGTGTACCTTATGTCACAGAGTACCTTCTGATAAGCTAGACAGCTTGTTACAAACGTATGAAGACATATTCTTAAACAAGGGCAAAATAAAATTGTACATAATTACTTGGGAAGCCATTACGTCAATGGTTTAGTGAAGTTAAGAAGGAAAATGCTTTCAACTTTGAAGGACTGGATTCTATAATAAGTCGACACTTCGTTATGGGATTACCTAGTTTCTGTTTCCATGCCGGTAAACAGTATGTCTCGATCTAGGCCAGGCTTCCCCTCACACTTCCTTCTAACACTAACCATTGACATCGCTACTTAGGAAGCACACGCAATATAGTCGATGCTGCGTAACACGTGGATCGCCTTGTGTAAAGTCCTCTAGACTACGCCATCCATTTTAGTGGTATATTGCTTGTTTCCTGGCATTGATGGGTCCTTGACATGTTTCGCCCGGTCGGTAATCGACCTTTTCTGTCCGTATATTTCCTCTTCATTGATCCGCACGAGTTTTCGCAAAGTCATGATAACTAAAATCTAAGTGCAACACCATAAACAATTCAGAAAACGGCTATTAGAAACCAGTAATGCACTTGCCTCTTCGTCTTCATCGTCGTTTCTTCGATCATTGTATTTACTTATCTATTTTTGTCTACTATTCGTTAAATTGGGAAGTTAATTGAAATGTATTCCTTACGGCACAGCAATAATGTTTCCTAGATTTTCCCGTGAAAACGTGTACGTATGTCATGTACTGAAGCCGTGGTCTAATTGTTATTATCCAAAAGGTGATTTAAAACGTCACGCTAATAGGTGCTAGCAGATATAGAATAATACGACCTTTTATTATCGATTATATACAAAAAAAAATATCGATTATAAATATATTAAAATGCATTATATGAATGATATTTGGAACCGTCACAGGGACATTTAAAACGATATGTCGCTGTAGAATGATACGTACATAAGGGACTCCTAGCGTGCATATTTCATGACAATAATATTCGGCTAATCTTTATAAATGGCAAGATTAAAAAACGAGTGCAACACAACACCGATGGCGTATTTGAAAACTGTTACATAAATATTTGATACTGTTCGGTCAGTTTTATAAAATAATCTCTTATTTGCTAGCTAACTATGCTACAAATCACCGTTCTTAAGAGTTCCGCTCCTTGTGGTATATATTAAAATACTTTATATGAATGGTAGTTGGTAATTTGGAGCTAATTATCAGTAATAAATCTAAAAGGTAAACACAAACACGTACATTTATAACACTCGGATCATTTTAATTAGGCCGTTTTACCTATTAAATTATATGTAATTTATTGAAGGGAGATAACTGTTACACAAAACACATGTTATATGTATGGTAGCCTTAAGTACAAATTCAAATTCGTCAAAATTAAACTAACGTGACGTTTTTAATGAAACTCGAAATCTGTGTTCCTATTTCTGTTGGATTTATTACATACGTTTATTACCTGAAATAGTAAAACAAGCATTTCCAGTTGGCATTCTAGAGCTGTGCTGATTCAAAGCACATGCTAACCCTGCATGGTTAACGCATTTGTGGGACAGGTCATGTCACACAAATGTTTTACGGGTACGCTTGATCACTTATTATTGGAGTACTGCCTGAACAAAAATCAAACGTTTACACTACTACCAATTCATAGTATTGTATGTAATACAACAATATGCAACACAGCCCACCATATTTACCTAATAAATAGACACTATACGACGGAGATAAAAACAAACTTGTATATTATCTGAATACTCAAAAAGATGTAAAATGTCATTTTCGTTTTCGAGGGCTAAGAACGCTGAAAAAAGGTTTGCAAGAGAAAAATTATACAGACAGAAAATACAAGATAAACATTTTAATCATTAACAAATGAGCAACACCTGTATTGGATAACCTATCGACTACTCTTGGTATAATCAAAAACACAATTTGACCACAAAAGTATTGTAATCCTTTACGACCATCCGTTCTTAATGGTCTCATCGTAAATGGAACGAGATATACAATTACGGCATTAAAATCAGGGATATTTCAATTGCTTTAATTTTAGGAATTTTGTCTCGGAGTAATCGTTCTTTTATCACAAATGTACTATAAGTGCAGAAAAAACTTGGACCCATAGAGAGAGAAGGCATAATATTTAATCGCATGCGAAATAAGAGTATAGGTAAATCGCAGACGTATGTGCACAACTGCTGGGGGTATTAACACAGGTGAGACAACAAACGCTAGACTAAGATTAAACGACAAGACTTATATTTTTCTCTATCATAAAGTTTAAGTTTTTCATAATTCTACAACGGCATTGATTTCGTACTTTAAATCATAAATGTATTTGAACCTAATATCAAAGGTTGTGTTATCAAATATTGTATTCCTGAGTAGCTTGGTATTGTGTGTAGTGTCCTAATGTAAGCACTGAAAATTCTTATTTCAAGTCACATTTTTATAACGTCGATCCTATTTATGATCAAAAGATGGAATGGAAGTTTTCTAAAAAACAATATAGCACTAAATTATTTCGAATAAAACAATGGCTCATTTATATAGACTGAACAAATATGTTTTCCATATTTTTGAATGAAGCTTAACATGCGTTAGACAAATATACCATGAACCGGAAAAACAGCACATGTTCTTTCTCAAAATAATGTACATTGGACTGGAAACTGTGAGAACCTAACTAGACTTCCATCGACTCGTCACAGGTAGAAGATAAAACGCAGGATTTACAGATAGCGCATTTTGTTTATTTAAGTTTAATAGTATTTTATTGCCAAAAAGCAAAGGGATTGGCAAATATTAAAACAATATGTCGAGCCCCCTCCCGGGATTACACTCCACAGTAGTTGAAGCTGTCCTCTTTCATAATAAGTTTTATCTATGCTGAAAACTACTTCGATTATGTCCATTAAACTTATCTGAGTATGCACGACGACACCTGTATGTTAGGAGTACCTAAGATCTATATACAAACATTTACCATACCTATGCAGTGGGATTAAGTTTGATGTTACGAAGTATTCATGTTCACACTCATTTGCTATTTTAAACATCAAACAATAATAATAAAAAATAGCCATATTCACTTTAACAAGAGTCAGGTAACCATTATTCTTAATTTCATCTGCTGTAAATTAACGTTCACTTATTTCCAGATCACATACTATATATAAATGATTTGTCACATATACTAAAGAACAGTTTGCTAACAATAAAAGAAGATTTGAATTATATAAAATCACTGGTGATTTTTTAATGGACAATATCGCCAATCTTATTGAGAGACTGATCCATTTTGAAATTCAGAGTGTTGCAATAAAGTGACACATATAGACAGCTAACCTTTAAAAGTAACGTGTATTTGATTTGATAAAGCGTCTATATATATAGCTCATTGTTAACGTAAGAGAATGAATGAATCACTTTACTTTGACTGTCATATGATCTTGTGGTCGATAGGATACATTTCGACGCGTGCCGTGCCACATGATGTGTAGGAAATGTTTACCCATTCGGACTACTTGATATCCCTTCTGGTTTAATTTTGTGCGACACTTTGCTTTTCTTTTAGTTATGGTGTCTCCTCGGGCCATGTCGTTTCTCCCTGCATGTTGATGTTTTGTCCCTATTGCAGTAACTACATGTAAAGCAACCGATAAGTCTAAGGCTGTATGGTTCCATGTCGTTACAGAGCAGGACGAATGCAGCTCTGGAACACACTCATGTGACACCAACGCAGACTGTGTCGACACATCCGGGAGCTACACCTGCCATTGTCGCCATGGATACACTGGTGACGGATACACGTGCAGTCGTATGTATTCTTTTATATATGTTTTTGTTAAATGTAGCTGAGATTTAGTATTGGCGGGGTTTCAACTGATGTTGATTTTCCAAAGAGATGAGCACACTCTCGGATTTCCCTTGAAAATACAAATGACTCACTACTGCCAATTCTCAAAAGCATTGGGTGGGTCAGTGCAGGCGTCCCAGCAGAACACATTCTATCCTATCTGGTGGCCAATTTGGGGTTAAATAAGCTTGGTTTTTTTTAACATTTTGAATATTTGAATATTGAATACGATAGTATATCGGTCGCGAATTTCACAGCATTTCACACGTCCACAGAACTCCGTTTCTGTTTCCTTTGTAAAAAGCATCTTTTGTGGGTTCCAAATTTCCAGGGGGTGTTGTGGTTTTTAAAAAAATCGCAGGTCTGGGGGGTTTTCTGAAGCCCCAAAAATACCTCTGAATCCGCCATTTCAGCTATCATAAATGTGTGAACTTGTCCGGTTTTGTCACCGCGTCAAATATATGTTTCACGGTGTTATGTCTAATGGTATGTGACACTGAGAATAGGTATATGTTTCTTATGTATAACTTTACAGACAGCAGTCCGGGGCCAATGACATCAACCTGAAATCTAAAAAGGATACATGGTTTACTCTGATATATTAATCAATAATTCATAATTGATTATTGATAGCTAATTGCTAGTTAACTATCACATTGATGCATTGATGGTTATATGTAATCTGTTATAGAAATATATTGGTCGGTAGTTGCAGTGCAAATGATAGTAGCTTTTATTTATTTTCATTTATTCCTTTTTTCTTTTTTTCTTTTTATTATTTAATTTAATTCAATTATATTTTATACGGAGACCTGTCTATCCACATTGCGTTTCTGTAGTTATTTCATAGAAAGGTAAACAGAGGTTAGCATTTGAAAGTCATTCCTGACAAAAACAGGTTATGATACAAAATGTGAAAAAATTATAGACAATTTTTGAGATTAATATGTACAAAAATGATAAAACATTTCTAAACATCTGATTCCAACAGGCTTCAAGAATATTTACCGGTAGAAAGATGTCCTCATTTTTCATTCAGAACTAACATATCCTTTTTGCAATTTAAAATGATGCAACTTCTATGAATATAGTGAAACTGAAAACTGAATTCACCTGGAATGCAATCTCTGATATGTTGACATTTAGTCAAAATAAGGAAATTGAAAGCCATTGTGTCTTCAGAGAGGACCTCTTTGACAGAGACCAGCATGTCAAAATATACATTTTTATAGTGGGAACTGTAGTGAAATACTTGCAAAGTTTATAAAATAAACAATCCAGACGAGCAGATCTGAAACCTCACCTTTAAAGAAAAAGTACGTGGTGCTCTCCGATGTAAGTAGAGAAAACTGGTATCACATCCAAAACAAACAAAAAAAAACAAATATATGGGGAAAACATGTCTGGTATCATACTGAGATGATTTTTGGCAAAATACATAAATGATTAACGCATTTGGCAATGACTTTTAAATCATATAGATAAGCTAACTTCATCAGTGTCAACGATTTGTACAGTGACTATACACAGTTACAGAACCGTTATAAAATGAATATCAATACCTAAATACACGGTTGATAATCATTTTTTGTATATCAATATATAAGATGATAAACTCTTTCATGTAAAATAAAAATGAATGATTTTGTTTTCCCTGTAGCTGTATGTGATGGTAGCTGCCTCAATGGCGGGGCGTGTATAGCACCAAGCGTCTGTGAGTGTCGCCATGGATATATCGGCATGAACTGCGAGCTTGGTAAGTCACTTTCATTAATCTTTCTTTCAGGATAATAGTCTCAAAGCATAGTATATGATATTTTGAGTTATGTTACATATCCTAAATGTTATATAAGCAAAGCTTGGGTTCCAGTGCTAGAGTCAGTATAGTACTACACGTATAGTGCAATCTTCATCAAGGGTATAAAGAATAAGCCATATATTTGCTTAATCCTTTTTTGTTTGTTTGTGAATTTTGAATATTAAATTTGCATTTTGTTTTTAGATATTTAGGTTTAAATCACTAATTACCCTGTATACAGTATAAATACCCCTGTATACAGTTTAAATAACAATGTTTACAGTATAATATACCTGTATACAGTATAAATTACCATGTAACCTTCCATGCTTTTACAACACTGAATGTATCATTTATGTCCAGGTATATACTTTAATGGGGTGCGTGACTCTCGCGTAAAGTTATTTACGAAACACAAATAATGTACAGTTCTATATATAGTGATATGTAACATAACACATATAACTGACTTCAATACAAACCACTATAATTTGTGTAAGCGATATCTTTGTAGATGCAAAAAAAACGATATAATCTCTTACAATAATATAATGCTTCATTTGAGGTTCAATGTCCTGAAATGATATTACAAGCCATTAATTGTTATCAATATTTATATTGCCATCAGAAAGGACGTTGTACATTTTAAATATGTGTCGGACGCAGTGCTTTAGCCGTTTGTCTGATTCCTAAGACGAGGTCGCAGACAAATGTCGTGACAAAGGTCTTAGAGGATTGTATATTGTGTGCGGCGGTGAACAGGATCCAGCCTAATCACTGTCAGGATTGACCACACTACGTCTAACAGCGCTAATTGTGATTGCTTTGATGAGACATCAAAGGTAACGATGATGGCCCCGCTGGACTTCATCTGACAAGTCAGGAATCATATAAGTAATTATCCTTTCGTAGACAGCTTAGGCATTCTGCTTCGGTAAACCTCTGAGGGACAGGGTTTGTTGGGTACCGATCCACGCAAAGAACAAATAAACGGCGTCAGAAAATCACTTACGGTCAATGTAAAACTAAACATTTCAAATGTAATTTGAACCAAAATTAATAAGGTAACTATTCATTTTAGTTCATCATCATTTCACTCCATGTTACAGATATAGACGAATGCGCTATCGAGATTTCGGCGTGTAGCAAGAATAGTATTTGTGTGGACACTCCCGGCTGGTACCACTGTGACTGTATAGAGGGATTCCACAGCAGTTGGCCAGACAACCGCTATGGCAGCCTGTGTATGGGTAGGTCGCATGTTGTCTCCCCTTTAGTTTTGATACGGTTACTATGTCGAGCACTTCTTGTCGTCTATCAGAAACACCAATTCCCTCGCTGTGACACCTCATGCTGTCTCCCTTGTTGTGTCGTTATCTCACTGGGGCATACCTCTGTAACTTCCGTAATGTACGGCAGCCTTTCTATGAAATATAGGTAATCCGATACTGTCTCATTAAACATCTATTAGTTTTCTGTCCAAATAAGCAGCAAATGTAAGTTTCAGCATTTATTTCATGGTTGTGTACGAACATTTGTACGACCGACTCGACGGGATGTGTTAAACTTCTTTGTATGTTTGAATAAATAGTCGAGATATATCTTATTTGCTTTCAACTCTCTTCACGAATAATCCCTAAAATAAAATTCACAACAAATGTAATTGACATGGATTGTGTTCTATTTCTCCTCAGATATAAATGAGTGTGCAGGGGAGGGTAATGGGCACACCTGTCACCCCAGTACCAAGTGCCACAATCTGGAGGGCAGCTACGAATGTCGCTGTCAACCTGGGATGCCCTGTATTAAACGTAAATATGACAGTTAATGAAAAGTCTTAGCTATTTACTATTAATCCTTTTTTGTGTTGGTGAATTAACATCATTAAATTGATTTCGACGTTTGTATTTTATTAAAACATGATGTGATGTTTCTGAATGAGTTATTCATCCAAACACATGCAGTGTTTATTGGATTTGTTTCAGAATGTCGCGATAAAGACAGTTACCATGACGATGGCAGTATTTGGACGCCTTCTAATGACAAATGCATGGAATGCACATGCAAGGTATGGAATATTAAATACCTGTATAACAGCTGTTAAATATGTTTTAATTCGTAAAATTTCCGGACCCTTTATTATTTATATATTTAGAAAGTGCATTATCCCACTTATCCAGGAAACACATGTTCTACGTGGAACAACCATGTCAAATTACCAATTCACTACAATCTACAGTAAAAACACAGTCGGAATCTGGCTTTGGCTCACGAAAATAAACATTATTTCACAAACTTGCTATAAAGCTTTTCCATACTCCTTTACCGTTAACATATACTCTCCTATGCTGTTTTCAAATATGGTATTGGTTAACTAATACGGTATCTAGAAGCTCTTCTTTTTTCAATATCATTGTTGATTTGTCGCTGATAACAATAACAATATATCTAAGTAGGGGGTAAAGGTCAGTTCTAACCGAGGTTGTAGCATTTTGGCTGAGAACCTTGACAACGCCTAAGATCTGACTCAAATACTACACCATTGAGTAAAATTTCCCAATCACCCATACCTACATATGATAGGTCTGCAATTGGGTAAGTTATGAACTACGTACTTGTATGGAAAATATTACATCTACTTTTGTAACTATTCATTTTGTAGTTTTAAGATAGAAAATAAGATAAAGGTCAATAAATTAGTATAGGATTACTCTAAGGACTGTTGCGTTTGGTGTTGTTTATGCCAGGAAAGTTAAATACACAATCTGTTCACAAAACCAAGAAGTGTCAAAGTTAATTAGTACATTGTGTCAAACATTTATCATATTAGTAACAGATTAATGTGTATGTGTTTCTTTATTTAAACTTGAAGTTACCATTCCAAAAGTTCAATGCCCATCAAATAGCAAAAAATACGAATACTTTTTTTTTCGTACGGCTTTGAAAAGTTAGGAATTGGCATACATTTTAATAATACTTGTTTTCTGAATTGATTTTGTTGGGAATTAATTTGCAGAAGTACACATTAGTGCTTCTGTTTACATTTTCTTTGAATGATGTCTCTAACCCATGATATTGATATATTCTTTTCAGTTTTAATGATTATGAAATAATATGTTAACCTGAAGGTGAATCCTATACCTGACACTGATGCCGAGTGATGTACATATGTTACAGGTAGGGATAACGACGTGTCACAAGCGTGAGTGTGACTGCTCTAACCCACATACCGACTACGAATGCTGCCTTCACTGTGACAAGACATCTCAGTGTAGACATCAAGAGGTGCCTCTCATGTTCGACAACGGCGAGAGGTGGATCTACCAGTGCCAGACCTGCGAGTGTCTCGTACGTCACTCCTCAAACAGCCAATGTTGTCGTGTTTACCAAATCACTTTACATCAGTGTTAGCGTCTTTTAAAAACCTTCATGCTCAGGCGTTATGTATGGCAACGCTGTGGTTTTCATTACGAGTTCAACGTACATCATCGTGTCATATATATAAGTTGTACAATTTGTTTTATATCTTTTAAGTTTTATTCGGTGAAACAAATGACTAGAATTTGTCATTAAGTAAGATTAATATCATTATGTCGGGTTATATGACTGCATCCTTCCCTTTGTGCTGGATATGTCAATATCAATATCACTCAAATTAGTCCTTTGAAATTTAAATTAAATGGTATACAGTAAAAGCGAGTATTCTTTGTCTAATTTTTGTTATTTTCTGTCCTTAGGAGGGCGAAATTGATTGCTGGCCGCTTCAGTGTCCGAAGATAACGTGTCACACGACCGTTTTAGAGCCTGGCGACTGTTGTCCCCGCTGTGTTGAGGATAACCCTTGTGCTAGCCAGGCCTACGTCACAGGAGGAGCCGACAACTCTGCTACTACTTGTCTGTACAAAGGGCATGCGTACACCCATGGTGACACCTGGGCACTCGGAGCGAAGCCATGTAGCACGTGTGAATGCAGGGTAAGTTGCAGGATCTGGCAAATGAAAGAGCGTCTTACATCGTATAGAATGTCGTCTTGATCGTTATTTTGGCGTTTCCTAACATTACCGTGTCGAATTTAAGCACTATGTATGATCAAGGGTATTCCTTTTAATTCACGTATGTCTTTGTATCTATAAACGCGCATTATCATGAAAAATAGAAGTAGTTTAAGATTGGAATTGGTTGATAGGCAAAACAGTCACTTCATATAATTAATGGTAAAGAAATTTCGCAATACAAAGATTGCATGAATATACGACGGCTCATTTTCCTACATATGAATACACAGTTAACAAGTTAAATACCAGATGATTTAGTCAATTAGCGAATTCGGTCAAGCACAATTACAATATTAAATATTTTCTACAAATAAGGTTCGAAATTTTTCCCTTTAGTTTTGGTGTTTCGAGAGTACATATTGTGTCCTTATTGACGATGTAATGCAAAATGAACACAGATTTTTTTTTTATACAAGTGGTTGATGTTTTCAAGATATGCATAAACACTTTACAAATGAAACAGACAAAAAAGAATCGCAACAAAGCTAAGAAATCTGCATCTGTTGTAATCCTTCTAATATCTTATTCTAAGTTTCATTTATTTCAGGTCGGCCATATCTGCTGTTTATATAATCAGAACTGTACGGCCATACCTGATTGAGGAAACATGGATTTCTATGTCATACATGTATTAATGTCTGATTAGCATTAATCTTCAGAGCTCAACACAAACACCGTCAGTGAGTTCGCCATGTGTATTCGGGTCTCCCGCCCGGATGTAGAGCACGTGTGTACTACATGTTACATAACATATAAATCAACATACGGAGTAAGGGAGGTAACTCCAAGATACAGATGCAATACATATTTAGACGCTTATTGCCTTATTTACATGAAAGTCTTTTTATTTACATGAACCGTTTACACATTGTAGTATACACATTTATATAACAACATTACATCCAGCAGTGGTTGGTTTCTCAGTTTCTAATATAGCAATATTTACATCATTTTATTACACTTACCGAGTCGTTTCTGGAAACAAAAAGGAATGTTAACATTTGAAAAATAAATCCTCTATCTCCACTTACAATAGTAACCATGTTAATATTTTTATATTCAAACTTAATAAATGTTTCCGTATTTAATTCGGGACGACTCTATCATTAAATTTAAAAGATGTAAGAATTGTGAAATTGGAAAACATATTACGTTCGACTTAAAAACATATCACCACATTAAGTTGGCTGTAATGAAGCTGTGTTATACAGGAAGATCTGATCGATGTGCAGCACTGCTTAGAGTGATTCCGTTATGATGAGCCTTCAATGGCGCGTGGATTCACCAGTATGTTAATGCCAGAAATGGACAATGTATACCTGCCATTTTTGCGATTGCAAGCAATAGTGTCCACTCGCATAATCTAAGATATAATATTACGTCTAATCTTTGTTTTACGTAACCAAGACATCCACCCGCCCACACACATCACAGGTTTTTAGTATAAATAGCCTGAGCATTGCCTTTTTGCATTTGATAATAAAGGATGGATTTTTTGCATGTTTGTCACATTTGTACTTAAAGGGAGGCAACTCGTAATGGGAATGTGATTTTTTCCTCATTGCATTTTTAAAAAATATACTAAATTTGGAATTGCACATTTAATTGTTGTAAGTATTATTGTATCATCTTTCATAAATTTAGCTGTTGTAAAATGTTTCTGTCATTGATTATTGTTATTATAAAATGTATGCCTGAACAATACTGGAAGAAATGCTGTGTTCCTGATTTCTAGGAACAGATTTTATAATTTCTAAGTTTTTTGAACAAACTCACTCTTAACTTTAACTTGGGGAGATCCTGAAGTTTAGACTTTCCCTAAACGAGCATTCACTGAAATAAAGGAGAGTTTCGCTAATTTCAGTCTTTTCCTCGATTCCGGTAGTATTGTCCAATGGGATAACACAAAGTACATACAATAGTAAGTTTAATACCAGTAAAGTACAAACTACAAAACATTTATTAATAGTTAAGTACACACTTTTTCGTCAATAATATCTGAAATAATACTGCTAGTCGTAAATCTGTGGTTAAGGAGCGCATCCGTTGTATCTTTCAATGTGTACCTATTATCCGTTACACATATTTGTGAGCGCTATTTGATCATGTATATATTTATGTTCGGTCACATTTACATGGTACTACACCACTGTAACAGGTCGTTGTTGGATGGAAATTGATGTCAGGACCAATGAATTATTACTGTGTATTTATAGCATTGTCATAATAGTTATGTTTTAAATAGCAAATATATTGTTGCTACTTTGAGCTCCTCAATAAGTGTTGTGATTTTAATGCCTACAGGCATAATATTTGGTAAAACTATTTATTCCAAACAATGTATAATGTTATGTTATGATATTACCATCTGATCATTTTATGTTAACCTGTAGTGTATGCTGTGTTACACAGTGTGGCACGTCTGTACACTTCGTAGTTTTTATTGTGCGCCACAGTGTGGCACGTCTGTACACTTTTACCTGTAGTTTATATTGTGCGTCACAGTGTGGCACGTCTGTACACTTTTACCTGTAGTTTTTATTGTGTGTCACAGTGTGGCACGTCTGTACACTTTTACCTGTAGTTTATACTGTGCGTCACAGTGTGGCACGTCTGTACACTTTTACCTGTAGTTTATACTGTGCGTCACAGTGTGGCACGTCTGTACACTTTTACTTGTATTTTATACTGTGCGTCACAGTGTGGCACGTCTGTACACTTTTACTTGTATTTTATACTGTGCGTCACAGTGTGGCACGTCTGTACACTTTTACTTGTAGTTTATATTGAGTGTCACAGTGTGGCACGTCTGTACACTTTTACTTGTAGTTTATACTGTGCGTCACAGTGTGGCACGTCTGTACACTTTTACCTGTAGTTTATATTGTGTGTCACAGTGTGGCACGTCTGTAAACTTTTACCTGTAGTTTATATTGTGTTTCGTTGTCACGTTCTATGACTGCCATTTTCACATAGGTACGTAGATAGCAAGCAAGGTAATATTTGTATAGTCAGGGTTTTTTCCAGGCTGTATTGAAATCAATGTATACATTAACGATGAGTAAATAGTTGTGTACCTGATAAAAATGGATCACACGGGTTCTCGCCAGTGATCAAACAAACTAACAATTGTTAAACATATGAAAGGTTTAAAACATGTCAAATATTTATGATATATTATGCATTGACATGGTAAAGTATTGAACAAATACAATTGCAAAGTATTGTAAAAGCGAAGTATCTGCTTCTTGAATATCTTGATTATATACTTCCATAAGGTGTATACATATATAAGGAATATACTTGAATGGTAAAGTTTAGCTGGTATCCGTCATCATCTAAGATGAATTAAAAGTTAAACAAGAGGTCTGAGGTCTTACGTAACACGGATATGGTTAGATTAATGTTAAGATTTCTCTGATATTTAAAACGATTAAATAGGAATACAATGGATGTGAATAAGGTATACCCTTTGTGTTCTTATAGTGTAGTCTCGTGAGGTATTATCTAACTCGTACTCGACAGACAGGGTATTTTTTTATAGTTAAATCGTTATTACAGGGTACTGTGTATTATTAGTTGGTGTTGATATACTTACGATCCTACAGCTGCTATAGACTGACAACATCCACTGGGTTAATTATTTGTAGATACACCAAAAACGTTTTGGAACACTTTCAATTTATTTAGACATGTTAAATATGTATACATATATGATAATATGGAACTTTTCTCTGACTAGTGATGGATGTGGTGCGTCCATCGCACAAATATCATTTTTAAAACTAAATAGTTACTTATAAGCAGAAAGTAATCTTTATAAATGAATCCTCCTGAGTACATAATTCCCTTACTGGTATATATAAAACAGACAGGGTGTATGTATTTATAGACATTGCGTAGTTACATTGAACGTTTAGTTATTCTTTTCATCGATAATTTACAAGTCGGCATTTCGTCCATATTCTGGTAGCACGTCGTAGGAGCTAGTTGGAGGTAACCCAAAAAATGTCATCTCAGAAACCCTTTAGAGGTTTGAGAGCTTGTTTAACACCGCTTTTTACATTCTTTGTCTTTAGTCATATCTATCCAAATCGACAGGCCTGTACCACAGCATGCCATACCAGCATATCGCAGGTATTATACATATCGATTGTATAGTACCGTTATTAAAACACCGATCCATCACGTTCACATTGATCTATAAACTCATTGTTTGTTGTGATCGCCTATTGTTACGTGATAAAAGTATGCTGTTCTTATTGAATTAACACATATCGCAACGCCAACGCCGGTAGCACTGGCATGCTCAGAAATTAGCATATCAAATCGCTATCCTGTGCCTATATTGAATTAGGTTTCATTTAAGAAGTGTTTAATTTGTCTAACCTTTTTCATGTAATTCAATGCAATCATGCATTGTATGCAATTCCCGTACAGAACAGGGTTTATAAGATTCTACTATTATATAGTTTTAACTAGTATGTCCGAGTGTTGTGTCTTTACTCACACGGTAAAGTGTTACCTTGGTGATATGTTACAGTACAGTAAATGTTGTAGTATAAGTATGTTTGAGTGTTGTATCTTTACTAATACCGTACATTGACAGTGGTGTTGTATTAAATATTGTTAGTGTATTTCTTGTTCTTCAAGGGAAGAATCTTTCGATACAATTCCTCTAATTTAACTTTGTTGTAAATTTATTTTTGTCCTATTATTTATCATATTTATGGTATTGCTCCTATATAATCACATATATCCGGTAAGTGTGCATATAACATGAGAGACGTAATAATAACAGTGCTAACAGCATATTACCGTTCTTATGAAATCGGCATATTTTGCGACGCAAACTATATTGTTCGCTCTGTCGCCATTACTTCTCATCAATAGTTTTAGGTTAAAAGCATCCAATAGTTATTTTGTTAAAATAGTCCAGTTCCTATCTTGGATAGTAATATCATTATTACTAATACGATACATATATATATATATATATATATTATATAAAGAAAAATTCTTAACAACGAGTCTTTAGTACTTTCATCTCTTCTAGGAGATTCTTCAGAGTCTGAAGAATCTCCTAGAAGAGATGAAAGTACTAAAGACACCTTGTTAAGAATTTTTCTTTATATAATATTTATTCGTCCGTAAGGACCATTTTTCTGATTTATAATATATATATATATATATACAGTGTAATCATTTTGTATTTTGTCTTTTCAGGTGATGCATGATGTGTATTTAAATGTGTATTTGTGGTTATTGCACGCTATTTATATATGTTACAGGAAGTTGATAAACATGCATCAGCTGTGGTCATTTAGAACCTTAAAAGTGAAATTTTCTAGTGAGTGTTTACATTTTTTATATCAATACTGTAGTTAGTAACAATATACGATCCCTCAAACGGCGTCATCTCGCCTATCACAATAGTACACAAGAAATCCATTCGGTTTAATCTCATCTGAGCCCGTTTTGTCCTTTAATAACGAAAGTTTCCATAACGACCTGCATTTCAATTATTCATCAGAGCTTGACTTTAAAGACCTTTCTTCGTCATATCTTTTCACTTTTCACTAAGTTCACTTTTGGTATTACTATTATGTTCTCCTCATTACTAAACTCCATAACGTCATGACGACTTTAATTTCAACACGTTTCTTTCCTCCTTAGTAAAACGTAAAACAGACTACCCTTCTTTTGGAGTGTGCATATCCAAGCTGACTCGCTACTCCATGGCTTGTTCGTAATATCGGGATGTTCTGGATCAAAGCGTCATGTGGACCAATACGTTACTTGACCAGGGTTTTCTACAAGAATGGCTTCATTCTACGCTGCAGCGAATTGTACGATCGTCGTCATTAAACTGGTTTCTAACTTGAGACTTCAGTGCTTATCAATGTCGTAACTCTTAGGTGACTTTTTGGTTCCTTTCCTGGATTTAACAGATGACAGAACACTTAGTTTCGCCTCAAGGGTATAAGAGAAATACTTTAAAGTGGGGTGAAATAACATAGAAACTGTTAATGTTCATTTGATTTAGTTCAGTCTTAAAACCTGCACAGATAGTGATAACCCTAGTACCCGACAGTGAATACCCTAGTACCCGACAGTGAATACCCTAGTACCCGACAGTGAATACCCTAGTACCCGACAATGAATACTCCGTTACCCGACAGTGATTACCATAGTACCCGACAGTGAATACCCTAGTACCCGACAGGGATTACCCTAGAACCCGACAGTGAATACCCTAGTACCCGAAAGTGATTACCCTAGTACCCGACAGTGATTACCCTAGTAACCGACTGATACCGAGATAACGCCGTTTGACTGGAAGAAGGTTTACACTTGTTAAGCTTAGTCACGTGATAGAACTTCATGTCAATATGCAAATATTTGTGTCGTTATAGCGTGCACATATTGAAACTGCTTTACACGATTTTTAATGACATTTTTTCATCTTTTAAATTATTGTACTATTTTGGCGCCACTTTACATCTTTAGTGCATTTGGAGTTGTTGTTTTACACAGATATACCACTGGAAATGGAATGATGAAAATGAACGTATGTCTTTTGGAGCTAAAAGAACTGTCTTGTCATTTAGTGTAACTGATTTTTTTAATTATTATTTTTCTTATACAGGTTATAAGACAAAAGAAATATATTATCAATTTCCAACATGTTTTAAAAAGTTTCAAATTGTTCATAAATGTATTTTTACTTCTGATATAACTTAATGATAACAATTTAAACAACAACAATTCGTTAGGGATGAGTCTCCCTGATTTTCGGCAATATTTCACTAATTAAAAGATAACAAACGGAGTGGTTATTTTCCAGCATCAAATAAACTCGGGGTCTTTAAACCATAATGAAAAAAAAGCATACTGTAAAAATAATTCAGTAAGGGCCCATACTATGTAGCTACATTTAGTCATACTATAATAATAATTCTGTAAGGACCCATGCTATGTAGCTACATTTAGTCATACTATAATAATTCAGTAAGACCATCCCATGTAGCTGCATTTAGTCCTACTATAATAATAATTATGTAAGGGCTCGTGCTATGTAGCTACATTTAGTCATACTATAATAATAGTTCAGTAGGATCCCATGCTATGTAGCTACATTTAGTCATACTATAATAATAATTCTGTAAGGGCTCGTGCTATGTAGCTACATTTAGTCATACTATAATAATAGTTAAGTAAGGTCCCTTGCTATGTAGCTACATTTAGTCATACTATAATAATAGTTAAGTAAGGTCCCTTGCTATGTAGCTACATTTAGTCATACTATAATAATAAGCAAGTAAGGTCCCATGCTATGTAGCTACATTTAGTCATACTATAATAATAGTTCGGTAAGGTCCCTTGCTATGTAGCTACATTTAGTCATACTATAATAATAGTTCAGTCAGGTTCCATTCGATGTAGCTACATTTAGTCATACTATAATAATAAGTAAGTAAGGTCCCATGCTATGTAGCTACATTTAGTCATACTATAATAATTCAGTAAGACCATCCCATGTAGCTACATTTAGTCATACTATAATAATAAGTAAGTAAGGTCCCTTGCTATGTAGCTACATTTAGTCATACTATAATAATACTTCAGTAAGGTCCCTTGCTATGTAGCTACATTTAGTCATACTATAATAATACTTCAGTAAGGTCCCTTGCTATGTAGCTACATTTAGTCATACTATAATAATAATTCAGTAAGAGCCCATGCTATGTAGCTACATTAAGTCATACTATAATAATAATTCAGTAAGGGCCCATGCTATGTAGCTACATTAAGTCATACTATAATTATAGTTCAGTAAGAGCCCATGCTATGTAGCTACATTAAGTTATACTATAACAATAATACAGTAAGGGCCCATGCTATGTAGCTACATTAAGTCATACTATAATTATAGTTCAGTAAGAGCCCATGCTATGTAGCTACATTAAGTCATACTATAATAATAGTTCAGTAAGAGCCCATGCTATGTAGCTACATTAAGTCATACTATAATAATAATTCAGTAAGGGCCCATGCTATGTAGCTACATTAAGTCATACTATAATAATAATTCAGTAAGGGCCCATGCTATGTAGCTACATTAAGTCATACTATAATAATAATTCAGTAAGGGCTAACGCTATGTACTTACATTAAGTCATACTATAATTATAGTTCAGTAAGAGCCCATGCTATGTAGCTACATTAAGTTATACTATAACAATAATACAGTAAGGGCCCATGCTATGTAGCTACATTAAGTCATACTATAATTATAGTTCAGTAAGAGCCAATGCTATGTAGCTACATTAAGTCATACTATAATTATAGTTCAGTAAGAGCCAATGCTATGTAGCTACATTTAGTCATACTATAATAATAGTTCAGTCGGGTTCCATTCGATGTAGCTACATTTAGTCTTACTATGATAATAATTCAGTAAGGTCCCATGCTATGTAGCTACATTAAGTCATACTATAATAATAATTCAGTAAGGGCTAATGCTATGTACTTACATTAAGTCATACTATAATTATAGTTCAGTAAGAGCCCATGCTATGTAGCTACATTAAGTCATACTATAACAATAGTTCAGTAAGAGCCCATGCTATGTAGCTACATTTAGTCATACTCTAATAATAGTTCAGTAAGAGCCCATGCTATGTAGCTACATTTAGTCATACTATAATAATAGTTCAGTAGGAGCCCATGCTATGTAGCTACATTTAGTCATACTATAATAATAGTTCAGTAGGGTCCCATGCTATGTAGCTACATTTAGTCATACTATAATAATAGTTCAGTAAGGTCCCATGCTATATAGCTACATTTAGTCATACTATAATAATAATTCAGTAAGGTCCCTTGCTATGTAGCTACATTTAGTCATACTGTAATAATTCAGTAAGGTCCCATGCTATGTAGCTACATTTAGTCAAACAGCTTTCACCTTCTATGCTGTTTGTTTTAAGAAACGTTAAAACGTACGGTTTTTGGAATATATGAAAGTATGATTTTACTTGACGAGGCAAGGTAAAATGTTAGAACCCTTGCATTTGAAAGTAGACCCGTCCCCTAAAAAGAAAGTCCGAACATTCTGCCACTGGTTAGGTTAGAGCCTGCCGGTATAGAATTTTGAAACGTATCAAAACCCAAAGATATTGCTTAATCATATCATACTGATGTGTGTGTTATGTAACAGTATCCGTCTTAACGCAATACAACTATGCATGTCAATAATGCTGTAACAACAAAATCGTGGGGACCCATCAATGAATATATCATAAAGTAACAAAGGACTACAAATTAATGCTTAAAGGGCAATATAACTCGTTGTTGTGGAATCTTTAAAGAATAATTTTGTGATCCGGTAAGTAATATTTTGAAATGTGGTTAGGAATCCGGCCAGTAACGTTTTGAGAGTTAATAAGTAATCCGGTCACTTAAATATTGAGTGATGGTAAGCGGTTAAGTAATCCGGCCAGTAATATTTTGAGTGGTGGTTAGCACTTAAGTTATCCGGCCAGTTACGTTTTGAGTGGTGGTTAGAAGTTTATCAGTCCGGCCAGTATTTGTTTAGTGGTGGTTAGCAGTTTAGATATCTGGACAGTAACGTTTTGCGATGTGACAAAGGGTCCGGCCAGTAACGTTTTGGGTGATGATAAGCAGCAATATTGCCATCTTGCAGTAACGTTTTGGGTCGGTAAGTGATCGGGCTTGTAACGTTTAATGTGGTGTAATCAGATAGGGCAGAAAGGTATTGAGTGGTGGCAAGTTAATGATCCGGCCAGTAACGTTTTGAGTGGTTGTAAACAGACCTGGCCAGTAACATTTAGATAAGTGGTAAGGAAATCGGCCAGTTAATGTTTAGTGTTGAAAACAGTACGGTCAGTAAAAGTTTGAGTGACAATATGCAGATTCGGTCAGTTAAGTTTTTAGTGTGGAAAAACATGACAGTCAGTAACAGTTTGAGTGGTGCTTGGTAGATCTGACCAGTAACAGTTTTAACAGTAGTAAGTTGATCGGGTCAGTATCGTTTTGTCGGGTGATATGTGATCCGGCCTGAGTAACGTTTTATATGTTGTTCAAGTAAATTTTATTTAAAAGTCGGTATATGGTTAAAAAAGGCAACACAAGCCTATGGAAGGCTTTTACACCGTTAACCAGTCTAGTCACCCGGCCAGTAACATTTTGAGTGTGGAAAGGAATAAGTGACCCACCCAGTAACAAGATGAGAAGTGATTAATAGATCTGACCAGTAACGTATAAAGTGGTGGTAAGGGGTATCACGTTTAGAGTGGTAAACATTTTAGAAATGTATATTGTAAACGCCTTATCATTGTGAATAAAAATATTTAAAAAAAAAACAATAATTGAACGTTGGTTGACTCTTTTGCTTCTTTACAGTCAATAATACCATTACGCATCTTCGCTAGCCAAGTGGTCGCTTTGTGTACACTCCACTTACCCCAGGTGGCAGTGGAGGGAATTATGAAGTTTTTTTCAAGATTTATTTTTTATGACGCTCTGACACACAAAGTGTGTAACAAGAGGTCAAACAAAATAACATCAATCAAATAACACATGACAGAGAGAGTAGATTACACATGGACAGATTAAGCATGAACTTTGGAGTGTTAGCCAAGCGAGCACTTGGCTAGCGAAGATGACCATTACGATGGTCAATTTTTTTTTGTCCATATTGGTGTGGTCTTCGTAGCCCTCGAAAATATCTAAGACAACGCCAAATCTACTGGTGCATGAACAGCTATGTTCCAAACAACACAAAGAATATTGGAACAAACCAAATATGTCAATAATAGGAAAATGTCTCAAACGACACAAAACCCGCTGGTACAAAGTCATGGTTTCAAACAGCGAAAATGTTGCTGGCATAAACTTATTGTCTCGAGCAGCGTAAATTCTCCTGGTACAAAGTCATTGTCTCAAGCAGTTTGAATTCTGCTGGTACAAAGTCATTGTCTCAAATAATGTAAATTCTACTAAGACAAAGTCATGGACCCAAACAGCGTTAATGATGCTTGGACACAGACATTGTCTCAAACAAGCTAATTCTGTTGGCACAAAGTCTATGTCTCAATCAACGTTAATTCTTTGGTAACAAACTGGTCAAGTGTGACCTTTAACCCTTCACTATTGACCACCGAAACCAAATCAGTAGTAGAACTCAATATTGTCATACTACTGTGGTACTGTGTATATATGTAGGGACTCTGTTGAGGGGTTCATGAAATAGATTGAGCACAAACCGTTTACTGTGGAGGGAGGAATACAACATTCACTCACTATATGCCAACTTTCACTAAGTGCCAGGGCCCACTTGTATAAAGCATCTCAACTCTTGAGATTACCTCAAGTCTAAGATTTCCCATAGACATTACATTGCTTGAGATTTTCTTTAACTTTGAGATGTTTTATACAAGTGGGCCCAGATGTTGGCCCAAAATACATTTCTTGCAATTTGGTAAGAAATTTTTTTTTTTGAAAATGGGACTGATCCATCCTATAACAACATATATATAATATTGCAGTATCAATACCTTGCAGCAATAAATTTAATTCTGGCAAAAAAAACACCATTAGCCTGTTTTGTCTGATAAATTTCAAGACTAACATTATGTAAAGTGGTGTTTTTTTTCAATTTACTGTAAGAAAACTTGCTAAATCATGCTCTCTTTCCATACTTCTTTCCAAAATTAGTGAAAAGTACACTGCTTTTCAGGTAATGCAATATTTTTTTATTTATTGCAATTTTCCCTATATTTTGCAATAATATTGCAATATTCCCTATATATTGCAATATGAAATTTGCTTGCAATACCCACCTCTAAAATCAGTCAGTATTGGATATACAAATATGTCAAGTCAGAGACTGACACTGACAGCATAAAAAACACAACATCAGAAATATCATGAAGGCAATTTATTTATCTGTTAGTCATTCTCCACGAAAGGTAGCACATATAAAACAAAACATACATTATGCTACATTTGTGCCGCTCTTTATTAACGATGGACTTTACAATACTGATATCAGGTGCCTGTACTGTGCACTAAGAAAAAACAATCTACCACTCATAATCTACACAGATGTAGACCACAATCTGCATCGTATTGAGCAATGTATAAATAATCTAATCGTGGATTGTCCAGTATTACCATGCTTATAATCATTAATTTGATCAAAAATCACAGCTTTTCGAACTTCTAATACCGATTATCTTTTGATCATAATTGTGAGCGAGAAAATTTTTTCCAGAATTTATAATACTTATACTGTTGAAATAATACTTATTACAGAATAAACCATGATTTGAAAGAATTACAGGCTGAAATTTGGCAAATTACATCATGCTGTATACATAACCCTTAGGATCAGAACATGATATCATAATGCTTTTTAATACTTGAAATTGCATCCATACAGTCACACACACATGTGATAGCATTAGTATATATACTACAATGTATAAGCCAGGAAAGATTGCTGTATACCCACAAGATAAAGAATCTATAAAAATGTTTATATACAGAGAACTGAAATAATTAAATATGTAAATATTCTTTTCATAAATATACTTGCTATCTGAACATCAATAAAAGATCAGGTATAATATACAGATGACTTGATGTGTATGCAGAATGTATGTGTGCAAAAAACATGACCAGTACTCAAGGATATCACAAAAGTAAAAAGAAGGTCTACGTTACAAACGTGACAATAAAAACTTCAAAATCATTTTTCCTATCGAAAGAAAAATAGTTCTACACGCGTTGACTACAGTAACATATAAATATAAAGAAATAAATTCTCTTTAAAGTTCCAACAAATTTGACCCTGAATGTGACATTTCATTAATACTGACAAAATTTCACCTCGCAAGTTCTGAGCTCTGGTTTTATTATAGTTATTTACTCACTGGGGAAAAATAAACATTTACCACAAAATTTAAATAAACTTAAAGACAACAGTTACAGTAACTATAATTCTAAACATATATAGTTAAACATCCTGGAAATATCACAGCCAGAGCTATGGACAGAAAGAGACTATGGAAATGTTCCATCAACAAGGAAAAAAAATTAAATACATTATTTCTGAAATATATTGGCAGGAATGTAAATGTTATCGCACAGATTTCAACTGTAGTTGTAAACTGTAAATAAAACAGGTTTTTTGTCCGAAATTTATATCATCCAAAATCGTGTTTCCAATTTCAAAATCTAGTCCTGGACATCAACTATTAATGGTGCCAAGTATTGTGAATGACGGATTCCAAATGAGAATGTAGGATTTTGTTTCTTATTGATGTAGACCTGTAAATGAAAAGAAAAAGTGTATTTAGTAGAATATCAAATAGTCATATTTTTAAGACTAACATAGTATCCTAATTACATTTTAATTTCACAGAGCTGCTGTATAAGATTTTGAAGCTGGAAAATGTCAAACTTCGTTGAATATTAACCCCATATTTTTAATAACTTTCTAACATTTTGAACTGTTTCTATTTCAACAACTTAAGTTATCATGCAGTAAATGTAACATAAAAAGTCTGCTTAATTTCAATATCGAAAGAACTTAACAGGTAATAACAATTTAAAAATAATTTGCCCTTAAAATGTTTAATTGACACTGTTAAATGTTTAAGTAATACAGGTTTTGTATGCCACCTGGTGTAGAACAGGCAGGAGAAACTTACATTTTCTGGTGAGTGAGCACCAGGTCCTGGTTTCTTTGTGGTGTCACCAGGCATCATATTTCTACTTGTCATGCTGTACAGAGCAGCTTTGGATTTGTATGCATTGGGATCGGTGGTACCATATGTTCCGGGTCCCGGGGCCTGTTACCAACCAACACAACACAAGTACATATTAGAACACCAAGAATACAACATATGATTTAACCAAACCTTTGTGATTTTTTTTAAATAATTAAATAACTTGTGTGCAAAATCACTTACTCTAGAAAAAATAAAAAAATCTTTAAATGAAAATTTGTTCCTCGAATGTACATACCAGAGTTATCAGAAGTTATGATTTATATGTACAAACGTAATTCAATTTACCCAAACAATCTCAAAATGACTCTAAGTGCACTGCAGCTGTTTTATTGGCTATGAAGCTTAATAACCTAACAAGGGGGGGAAACTCTTACCTTGGCCATATCTTCACCGAAGCCTCCCTGTGTTTGGCGGCCAGTCATGGAGTAGATTGGAGACTGTTTCTTTCCACTCTGCACAGTTTTGCCAGTCATATCAGGAAGGGTGTAGTTGTTAGCAGCTGAAGTAAACAAGATTTACTTATTAACACATTGCTAATAAATAAAACACCGATCTTTGAAAAGTGAAATATCAACATTTCTCTCTCAAGTTATAATTAATCTTCAGTGTGTTCCTGATATGCATATTGAGAATAAATTGAAAATAAAAAGTGTTGCAAAAACGGGGCTACTAAAAAAATAAACAACATAGGCCTGTTTACTTTTGGTTGCCTGTAAATCAAGCAGGCCTTATGTGGATTTGGTCAGTTTTCCTGTTTGGAAAATATAGTTTTGTTTTCATCAAAACTACACACAAAGAAAAAAAGAAAAAATCTGTATGTTGATATAGTTCAACTGTTTGGATTGGAAACCTTACCATAAATTCATTTCAGCAAATTAATAAAAAAAAAAGTGTATGTTGTAGGGGAAATCTGTAGATATTATGTTTGTTAATTTTCCTCTGTAGTGGTAATGAGTATCTAGGAATCAAGTTTCAAAGTAATGTCCTAAAAAGTCCTACATGCATAAAGTTATTTACACACATCTTTTTATCAAATGTTTGATAATACCTGCACAGGAATTTATTCTGTTTTACCTATAATCATTGTATATTTGGGTGTGTATCCTATCAAGGTTTGAATGTTCATACATCATTTGTGTTATAAATATAAACAAGGATACTATCGTTACTCATATCCTGATTCATATTATAACTAGATATCTTGTAATACAATACAATTCATCTCAAGGTGTGATAAAAAAAATCCAACAGAAAATAATCGTATGAATGCCTGACAGAATACTGTAAAAACTGAAATATTTATTGATAAAAAATTGTACATGAACGTAAATATCCATTAACTCTCGGCGACCACCTAACTTGTGAATTGCACGTTAACATTCACAATGGTGGCTCTATGGAGATACTGATCAGGAAGGGATCTCAAATGCCATCTAGAATTTCATTATTAATTTTTTCACGAAACCCTAAACAGTCTATACCTACATGGTAATCATTATTTAACCTTCTCAATCATGGTCTTCAGTATTCCACCCACACAAGCACTTAAATCCCTGAATCACTTGAGATATGCGTGATAATAGTGGCATATTGGCACTTTCAGTATGTACACTACAGCTTAGCTGTAGGGTCTAGGTAAGCGGTCAATTCATTTCCAACAATACATACATCATATACGTTATAGTGTTTGTCTGTTTAAAACAATACTGTTGACATTTAAGCTTGGACAATATTCAGCTCCTGGTCTGTGAAACTCAGATATTGATTATACCTAAAACACACTAGACAGTTCACTGGTAACAAAATGGTCCAACAATTGTTTGAAGATAATATAAACTCTTTTCACAGTGTTTTAGCCCATCAATGACATAACATTTGTTGATAAGAAATTCACATCACGTTTTAGAAAACTAACACTATTTTACTATTCATGAAAATACTGAAACCAGCTCCAGTACAGAATTTCAATAACCTTTTGAGTTTTAATTTTCTTCAAAATATTTCTATATTATTTTCTGTCTTCAGTACTTTTTTCAACAAAGAACTTGAGCAAGTCTAGTAAACTTACACCGCAGACATAACGTGACATGGAAATCAATAAATCCCAAATACAGTTGTAAAGGGAAGGTGTGACTGTGAATAGGTATCAATCAATAACATCACATGCATACATTATTTTACAATAAACAAGTGGATGGTGAAGTGTCAATTTAGTGTACACAAATTTTTAATTATTCAAATTCCTTTAAAGTGCTAATCTTATTGCTTCGGAATAAATTTTCTTTCAACATGGATCTAATGATTTTTTGTATAAAACATTGAATGTCTGATCTGGGAGATAAAAGTGTGTAATCTGATAAAGGCTGGTATATTTTCCACTGGAGTTACTGTACTATACGACTTATTCAATACAAGCCAGTACGAGTTCATGGATGAATAAATTATAATGCACATGTATACGCATTGAATGTTATAATACAGTTTAAATATCTAGGGCAGTTAATGGAATTTTAAAGATGTAATCAGAAATCAATTAATCTTTCATTCCCATTACTGACATTTAAATACAGATAAATGGAACCTTCCAAATAAATGTTGAATGCTTCCCCACACCTTTTATTGAGTAAATGGAACCTGCTAAACTGTAGTTTTTGGTTGTTTTTTTTACTGGTACTATAATGCTGTTAATTGAATCAAACATTATAACTTATGAGAATTATTGCTTTATTAATTCAATTATTGTAAATAAACACAACAAATTTACATTTTCAAAGAGAAGTATTTTTGTAGTCATGACAATCTGTTAAACTTAAAGGGTGAAAAAGTTACTTACTCAAACATGCATTTTATGGCAGGTATCTCCTGTTTCTAGTCCTTTTTATAAGATTTTAATTAAATGTTATACATATGTTAGATGTAGATAAAATTTATTTTAATTGCATTTCAGATTATTGTTCTACTTCAATGATAACAGCGATTTCTGTAATGTTTCAATGATAGATTATAGGGATTGTTGTTTTATTTCATGGTTTGTTGATTATAGGGATTGTTGTTTTATTTCATGGTTTGTTTATTATAGGGATTGTTGTTTTATTTCATGGTTTGTTGATTATAGGGATTGTTGTTTATTTCATGGTTTGTTGTTCTATTTAGGAGATTGATTTTTTACTTTGCTGTTAACAGGACTGTTATTCTATTGTAATGATAACAGGAGAAATTGTTGTTCTAGTTCAATGATAACAGGACTGGTTAATAAGTTATATTCCAATTATACTCTGGATTGTAAGTCTATTTCAATGACAGAAGTTTTCTTCTATCAATAGGAGCTGGGACTGTTGTGCTTTTATAATCAAATGAAAAAAGGAATAGCCACTGTGCTTTATTGAATTAAGAATTACACACCTACATTTCAAGCAAAATCATGTGTCAGTGTGGTGCACTAAACACACCAAGTGAATGAAACTGTACCTGGTGTGTTATCTGTCTTCCTGTTTTGGTGACGTGTGCCGAAGCTGTGTGCTGGGTGTCTGTGATGGGAGGTAGGTCCAGCCTTCTCTGGGCTGTATGCACCAGGACCTGGCACTTTGAACACGGAGAGGTCCTTTTTTCTTCCATACAGAGAATAGCTGGGGGTACCATCAGTACCATCTTTATACACCTTAGGGTTAAGCAAGTAGCAGGGGCCAGGGCTGCAGTCATCCCTGAATTTTCCGTGACGAATTCCAAAGGGATAAGCTGGTCCCTTATTATGCAGACTCCTAGGGTCATGAAACTTTTGTCCGACTAACCCAGGAAGTCCGTAACATGGGCCAGGGCTGCTGTACATGGCAGCAATAGGCCCCCGGGGTTTCGTATAATTGTACACCATGTTTATTCACTAAGTCTGCACACTCCTGAAAAAGGGAAAGAAAGTATTGGTCACTTTTCTGTTTTAAACAATCTATATAATTTCTGTTCCTCACAAATGAAAAGTTACATAATTAAAAGTACCACTACTGTACTTCACTAAGTGGAAGTAACAAAGTTGGACGTGTCAAAACTAGAAAATACAGCACATATGATATAATAGTTAACATCATAACTCAACTTTCAAATCAGTTTCTCTTTACAACATATTCTCTACAGAAATCCTGATTTTCTGAAGCCAAAGAAGCCCCTAGTTACCGGAATCTTGTTAGTATTCAGCATATTTCTACAGTTGGATTTCAAATAGATTTATTAAACAAGAAATTAAAATAAATTCATGAGAGTTCAGGCACCAAAATAAATCCAGAGGATAGAGCAATAATACAAAATAGAATTCAATTAAATTCAGTACATAGAAACATAACAAAACTACCCCCACCTCTGTTAGCATGACAGGTTGTTATCAGGGTTTACCTTAACACAGTTTTATATAGATAGGAGATACAAGATTTACCACTTCAAAACACTCAGAATAGCTCTATCACTAGGCAAACTCTAATGTAATGAAATGTATGGTGTCATGAATATTTGATTTATTTATATAGTAACATACCAGCTTAATAATTCATAGTATTTTAGTTATTAACCCGGACCACAAGTCACTGCTACGCTATCAGATATACTTGGTAAAAAATCTAAAGCACACTCAGATCGGACAAGAATTATGGTGGTCCAATTTAAGCAAACAAATTGAAACCTTTTAAGTTTCTGTCCACCTATAGCATAGTAGTTCTATCAGATAACGAGACTTTTATCTAAATATACAATATCTTCCATAAAGCAAACATATACAATATCTTCCATAAAGCAAACAGTCTTACCTTGTACCCACAAAACAAATAAATGTCAACAAATTGACAACAGATCAGGGAATAAGTTAGTATCCAACACCATAGAGTAACAAACAACACACACACCGAGGTGGACTGGCACACCAAACACCACTATGGCAGACCCAGTACTGTCAGTATGTTTGTCTTATTGTTTGGTTAATGCTACCCAGCAACCAGCTCACAGACTTCTATGGATTCATTAGCATACACAGGAACCCTAGCCAGGGCGCTTGGCCTCACTGGTCTATTTAAATACACAAAAGAATAAAAGACCTCGCACAAAAGAATTAGGTAGATTTAAGTAGATGTATTTTTGCAGTATTGTTATTTCCAATACACATGACTTAAAAACAGAACTTAAAAGTCTTAACTATTTTTTTTTATCCGTATTAGTAATCCCTTCAATGAACATTTACCTGTATTTTTTTATGTTGCCATATTGCAAATCTTACTTTTTGGCTACCTGTAAATTATTATGATTAATACATTTTAAATAAAATGGAAAACTGAAGTACCATTTCTGAAACATACCCCGATATAAGGTGAATTTTGAAACTTTCTTTATGACAGAAATACATACCACATTATTTCTTTTGCAACTTAACTGCTTTAAAGCTGTTATTTTAATGTAACTTGAATCTTAGTTTATTAAATAATGAAATGTGTTTGAAAAGTTACATTTTGGTTCTGTCAATAGACAGTTTGCTACCTGAGAAATCTGTCTGTACATGTATATAGCATGGATATTAGTTTTCTGATACATTATATGTTTGTATAGAAAATTTACGGGTATTAGATTATCATGAAAGGACTGTATACCCCATTTCTTCCAGAACCCATTAGCCTCAATCAGGTGTTTTATGATACATTAGCATGAAATTAATGGCTTGAAAATCTTTTTAGTCATATCTGAATATTATTTACATTAATATTGTCATTGAAAGTGAACATCTTAGATGTATTACTGCCCCAGTTAAGAACAATGAAACTAAATTTTCAAATTAAAATATAATAATTGTATACAAAGTAGGGGTCCCAGGGGCCAAACACACAAGATACTGGCTTGTTTAAGTAAAGGGGTTGAACATTTTTAGGGAAAAGACTTGAGAGGTTGTAATATTCACAGGGGCCAGACAATGAGATATAGGCTTGTGCAAGTCTTGTGGTCAAAAGTATTGTCCAGGGACCAGGCACATGATGTCATGCATTAAAACACTGACCTGTAATTCAAATGATAGCAAATTATCTACACAGGGTTCAGACACCGAGATATATATACAGTACTGGGGTTGACCATTATATACACAGAGAGTGGTCACATCAGGTATATAGGGTTTTGTAAGTATAGGGATCATAGTAAGTATTATATACTCATCAGATTTAGAAATATAGGGATTGGTTATCACATTCACAGGAGCCAGACACATGACATACTAAGGCTTACATGTAAAGTGGATAAATATTACCAGATAACACAGGGGCTGGACCCTTCAGTAATTGCTTGTGTAAGTATAGGGGTCGAGTACATGATATATATATATATATATATGCAACAAATCTTTTAGAAATTATTCAGACTTGAAGACCCTACGCTTAGTAAATCATCAAGGTGGTTTCAATCCAAAATACATTATACATGTATTCATGGAAGATGGATGATAACAGAGACTGATACATTCACTTAGAGTGTCACCGATGTTGTCTATATATATTGAGAGAATATATGCATGTTCTAAACTTTTTACAAAGCTCAACTTATATGATCTATCACGAATTCTGGGGGCGAGTCAAAACAAATTATCTTCCGTTTTATAAAAGTGTGCAATACATTATATATACCAAGTAATGTAAGTTGAACAACATGCCTTTTTGCACATTACGAGATTGCTCCAGACTGAAGTCATTAAGCTCCTCAGTACTGATTTTTTAACAGAGTTAAGACTATAATTTATGATAGGTTTGGCCATTCTAAATTAAAATACTTTTAAAGTCTGAAGGTACCTAAGATTAAGTGTGCAGTAGTGGTTTCACTGATTTAAAGGGCAGATTTGCAATCTAATAATGTATACATAAGCTTTAAAGGCAATTTAAACGAAAACATTTATTACCAATCCCAGATTGAACACTTTAAACAGATACAATCTGTTTTCAAATTTCAGTAAAAAATGTGATAAATTTGAAGTTCTTATCCTTGTCAGGTCTATGGAATATTGCCTATAAAATGAAGAATAGAAAGGGTGGTGTTTGAGACCTATGCTTTAAATGGTTCGTAGCCTTCATCAATTACCTTAAGCTGCTCAGGAGTATTGTGGAAAAACCCAATGATTGTTTAAGTTAACTCATTTAAATGAATAACAGCAACCCTGGAACCCTAACAGTTAAGTGTCTGGCTTAATCAACTCGATGAACTCTGTCTTTTTAATATTCAACAAATAATAGTCAAAATAAAATCTGTATGTGAACACAACTAAACCGGAATGATTTATCAAAGATAATTGAGTTAAATGTTCACATTTTTACTGTATAAAAAAATAGAAAGTAAATGAAGACATGTCTTTCCCATGACTTTATGTATAGTTATACTTGATATCAAAATTCAGTTAAATATATTTGCATCTTCTTATAAACATTATGTCCAGGTCCAGTTTAAAATTCATTAAAATCTACCCATAAAATTGCCAGAGCCACGACATTGAATCTTGATGTGAGGGACATTGGTTTTCTCTGGGTAGGTACTCTGGTGTCATCCCACTGAACCCCCCCCCACACACACACTTAACATTTGTGCCACACACACACACTTAACATCTGTGCCAACAAGAGTGATTAGCATAAGTTGTAAAAACTTGTTTCATAATAGTTGTAAAATAAACAAAGTTTGAAAAATATATATTTTATGATATCTCCATCCCACTCCCCCATAAAATGGTGGAGCATGTCACACAAGATAAGATCACCTGACAGTATTTACTTCACTGAATACACATTACAAACTAAGTTCACTGAAATTTTAATGTTACACCAGGTAAAAGGTATCCTTCCTTGGTGTAACACTCGGCCTGCTGATTACAACATCATCACTTATTCATTACCAATGGGAAGATGCTATGGGTCGGAGATCAATGTAGCCTAAAGGTAAGCTAAACAGCACTATAGGTACAGCTACACAGGGGACCTTTTACCTACTACAATGTACTAAGCCAGTCAATTGAACACTAGCTACTTCATGTACTCGTAAACAGACATTTGTACTGCCATCAAGATAATTTCCAATGTAGCAACAGAGTCAGAGGCGAAATAATATAAATTTGTACCTATTCACTACCTTATACAGTCTACCAACAGAAGCAAAATAATATGAAATGTTTTACAATAGTCAGACTTCATATATAAGGTTTTTTTCAGGGTTTTAAAAGAAGGAACAGAATAGGTGCTATTTATATATGTAAGCAGAATTTCAAAATTCAAAATCCCTCACTCTGGAGAAAAACTTAGAAATGAGACTTAATATAAATATTGTTAACTAATAGCAAGTGTGACTAGGTTGTGATGATATTTCATAATAATGTCACGAGTCTGAATGTCAACAACATTGTTATATATCAACAAGTTTGACTAGGTAGCGAAGTAGCGATGCTACTTAAACATGCAGCTATGAACACCCAGTGTTTTGACACATTGTTGTCATCAGATTATTGATGTTAATGAGAGGTGACAGTCCCCTCTCCAAATCGCGTGAAATGCGTATCTGAAACCTGGTTATTCTGGAAGAAATGTTTTATCTTGGAAACATTGTATTCTATCGACCCAAATCCCCGGGCTCGACCTAATAGATTTTAAGGTAGGGCTAGTGAAATCATTTTAGATGGTCTCTGATTTTTTTCTTTCTTTAAACTTTGCCAGCAGACTAGCTCTATCCTCATTATGAAATGTTGTACACCCCTTAAATTGCCAAGCTACCTAGAGCTAGGTAATAGATATGGAACCAGGTCAGGATGGTAAAGCAATAGGATAATCTATGTGTACCCACCCGCCATATAAATAAAACTTTCATATATTAATGTCCATCCCCCCCACATTCTTAGTTCGAACATTAAGAGTTTAACCTTGATAAAGCATGGAAATCATTACACTTAAATGTTCATGGTTATAAGTGTTAATTAGTGAAAGAATACTGATTAATATGTAAAGCAAAAAAATATTTGATTTCTAACAAATGTGAAAAGAACCATTCCCCTTCCTAATATAAAAATGTGGGAGACTAGCTCTGGATATTTAAAAATATGAAATCACAAAATAATGGGATATGGAATAAGTTAAATAGGCCTTACTGAATTTACTCACAGAAAAAATGAAAAAAACAAATCTGGTCAATCAATAGATTGTTAACAGGTAAAAGGAAATAGAACAAAAACATGCAGAAAATGCCAATTTAATATACACTAAATCGTTTGTTATCATAAGATTTGTCATAGACAATTTAAGTTGACAATGACAATATATATCAGCAGTCAACATTATGATTATGACAAGCAGAACAAACCAGATATGATTATGAATGGATTATCATACAACTGTGTTGCCATGCACCGATACATCCTGGACTGCTACCAACTAAACACGTGTTTTTCACAGAAAGAATATAAAACAAATTCATTTAAACTATCAAAGACTTGCCAAGCAATGAGAGGCTGTCCTGTAATCTTATCAGCAAACATAAACACATAAGCAGTGTCTTTTTGTTTGCGTTCATCGCCAACTGTCACGATACGTTCTACCTGATCGGCAAATGATACGCTTGATCCCGATGCAGAGAAAGGGTGTCGGAATAAGACACCGAATGAAAAATACATTTTTAAGAATTGTTTGTTTAATGTACTGCTTTCAACGACTCCCTACAATTCATGCATATTATATTATAAGTTATTAACCATTTACTTACCTTGTTATGGCAGATAAGTGAAGTCAGAATGCAATCTATACGGCTACCTTTCCTTATCTTCCTCTGTGCGAAAGGTTGTCAAACAAACACGGGGACGTCACGAAGTGCACCTCGTGATCAATTTCTACGATTGTCATTGGTAGCAAGGTTTCCAAGAGCGCCCTTAGTAACAAGGGAGGTAATCAAAACGGAAGCAGACATAGAGTAGTGCCCCATTAATGGATTAATTACCAGAAGGCCAATAATAGGATACATATATGTATATACATATGCTAGTTTGATTGTTGTATGTGTATAGCAAGCTGTTATTTATTTTTTGTTTTATTTTTTAATTATTCTCTTTATTATGCTCTGTTCATTGTTATCAAATAGTTCATATGTACGTTATATATTGACAGCAAACGCTGGTTAAACCAGACAAACACACTTTTACATTAAGCACGTCAAGTAGGTCAATTACCTTTAATAATACTGAGTGATCTTAAATTATGGTAATTTCATCAGTTTACTACATAAAGATACGGATGCTTGTACCTAAATTACCTATCCATCTAGAGCATATCTAGTTTGAGAACGTAAACTATATGGATAGGTGATCAACAACATGTACATATATTAAATGTTAACGTGTATTAAGGAGTGATTGCATATTATATCTGATATATCCGGGAGTCTATAACACCCAACAAGTAGATTTGTAAATACATTTAAAGACTTGAGCGCATAATAAATCTTGATCGTAAATAAAAATTCGTTTCTTCGTAAATCAAACTGACCATAAAACTTTAAAGTGAAGATTGCAATAGCGATGGATTTAAGAGGATTACATTGTAAACTCAGGACACTTGGTGTCTTGTGTACATATTTACATGTTCATATGGCCCACCTGGACAATAGCACATATTACTGCTCATGAAAATCTGTCGGTAAAAGTAAACACTTCAATTTTTAGAAATGTGCAAAAGTATAAAAACCAGACAAAGGTTTAGTTAATGTGATATGACATTAACTCATCATATTTATATCTGTTGTATTATTTTATTTATTGTATGAAATAAATGGTATTCATTGTGATGAAATAATGCTATTTCTTAATTTATGTAAAATTTATCATGGAGAGGGCCTTTGTAATGTTAATATAACTTGTGCCAAATCCGTTTGCTTCATTTATGCAATAAAATATCTTTTAATTAAAGCAAATATGGTGGGGACTTCAACGAATAATATGAACATATGTAGCCAACCCGGTACTGCAACGCTAGATGAGCTATACATAACAGGTATCCAGACGGAAATAGTAACATTAAAATATATTAAAAAAACACGCCTCTACTGATCTTTCTACTATTTTGCTATGACACATCGTTGTGCAGTGGGTGTGCAATCAAATTATATGTTTATGGATACATGTAGTTTATGTTCGTTAAGCAGAGTAAGCAACAACTAAGCGCGGAGACTACATTTCAATGTTACTATTTCCGTTAGGATACCTGTTATGCCGGTATAGCTCCCCCAGCGTTGCAGTACTGGGTTGGGCTACATGTTCACAATTCTACAGTCTATTCAAAATTCCAGAAAATAATCCCAGTCAAATGTTATCGATTCGCTTGGCCCGGCAATTACGTATAGTTATGTGTTTATCAAAATCAGAGACGTGTATGATAACATTTTTACTGGGATTATTTTCTGGAATTTTGAATAGACTTTAGAATTCTTTGTAAGATAACAATGATTTATTTATTACAAAACGATATTTTCTCAGTCAAAAATTCACATATTACATAATGCAATTAAGAAATTAGCAACGCATGCCGATGTTTATTTATCGTTTGTAAAGGGCGCGAAAGAGGGGCGAAGCTGTCATGCCTATAAAGCTAGTATTTACCTATAATTTGAAAACCTATAATTTCTGAAATCAATTCAGCTAAACTCTCTTCATGTATCATCAACAAACTCGGTCATCTAGGGTATTTCCCGGTTCAGACATCACAGGCGAAACGATCGACTGTCTCAGAACGAACAGCATGACAAGGAGAAGGCAAACCATTGCGTGGGAAATGAAGTAACAATAGAAAAAGCTGAATATTTCGAATAGTTGACACTTATTATTAGTGTTTCGGTTTTCGTGCTAATGCTTATTTTTATGAAATATGGGATAAAACCCCAAAACATTTCTGTTGGATAGATATTCTTAAAATACATTTTTTTTTCGAATTATAGCATAAGCCCGTCATGGTGTGTGCATTATTCAAACAAATGACACCTGTATTTGATTCAATAGTAAGGCTAAGCTCGGTGCCTCTTGATTCGCACATATTCCGTAGCCATGTACTATTTAAAAATCCCATTTTTAAACAATTCCTATTTTTTTTCGTTATTTCAAATGAAAAACATTTCGTATTTGTATACACCCAACGTGTGCAAGATACTTATATGCAAGGTGAGAAGCATTTTAGAAAACTCCTCCAAATGAAGATTGTATAAATATATCGTAGATCATTACGATATGCAGTTCTACCTCACCAAGTCACTAACTTATAAGTGTAAAAATATCCTCAGTAAGTATAGGTTACAATCTCATATACATATATATAAGTATAGAGACAACCAGGCAAAATGGTGTACCTAGAGCTCAACGGCGGTGTCCGCTTTGCAATAGAAATGACGTCGAGGATGAAACCCATTTTATTTTGTTGTGTCCAGTTTACTCGGAGCTTAGAACCCATTAGGTTTATAAACCTCAATTGGTCTTGAGACAAATTTTATGAACCCATTAAGGTTTATACCCAATAAACCTCAACAAAATGGGACTCTATCCTTATATTTACATTCAGAGCGATATTGATATTTGTTCGGATAATTTCTAAAATATCGGTCTTGTGCAAGTCTTACACCACGGAAGGTATCAAAACTTATGGCGCCATCACTCACTGTGAGACGTCGTCCTGGTAAGATGAATAAGCAAATTAAGATGTTAATTATTTTTTGAATTCAATTGAATACTTCTGACAAAAAACAACAAATTGAAAGCAATCTATGAATGGAACTACTTCCCGCGCTCCGCGGAATAACAGAGTAATCAGGTTGATAATATGCTCATGTATTCATACGCCAACTGAAAAGTTCATTGAAAAATAACCTTTAAAATGTTAAGTAGGTATATTGAGTCCAAGTTCAGTAGAAATGTAAATATGCATATTAGACCCTATTATTTTCGTCGTTCGTCCGTCTATCAATTAATCCAATTATTCGCCTGCAAAAATGTAAAACAATTGAGAAACCATAGTAAGTATCTAATTCAGGTTACTTCTAAAAAGTCTATACTTAATATCTGATCAATCGTGTATGATTATATTATATTATATTATATCTACTTTATAATAGTTCTTAGTTGTGCATATTAGTTATTGGAGTCTAAGACTTGTATATTTGTATGTGCATACTGATGTTGTGGGAAACAGTATTACAATTTGATGAGAGCAAAAGACCTTTAAAGGGGTTTGTTGTTAAGTCAGCAATGTTTAACTTAGTTCTATGTTTACAGTTGTATATAAAGGAATTAGGTTGTAGTGTTCTGGTAATATTACATCCCCCCTCCAAATAGCACCATTGAGAGGAAAATTTAAAAAAGAAATGCTTACATTCCTAAACATTGTACAACTATATCAAGACATTTCTTACAGTGTACTAGTGCACACAATTGTAAATCATTTTAATATATGTAGTGTAAAACCTTGTTAGATTGCCACCATCTGTTATTATATAGAATTGTGGTATTATTGAAGGTTATCAACAATAGATGTCTGTAGACATACAGCGACATTAACAATATAGCAAGGTTTTACTTTACATGTTATTAAAATAAAAGACTCAAGAGATGAAGTCAAATTTTGATGTTTTAATCAAGATAAAACATGATTTGATATGTACATATTCCACTCATACATCAATCAGCTGACATACATAATATCACTCACTTCGAGTATCAAAAAACACTAGAAGGATGTTGGCAGAAGTTTCTGTGAGATTATCATGGTACAATAAACATTTGACCGCTCATTATTGGATGTCTCTCATTTAAATCAAACTATTCATTTGATTTTTCATTCATATTTTTCATTCATACCAAATAATATACAATATATACAAATAAATATATTTTGTGAATAAATACTTTGGATATCAACAAATTTCAATGCCTTTTAAAGGCATCTTCTATGTACAAATTGAAATGCTGTACAAATAGTATAAATATCACATATGGCATGATACATAATATCAATGTGAAACAGTGACAGGTAGATATAGAGAGGAATAGTGTCTACACAGTAGCTTTTCAAGTTACTTTTATACTAATATATTATGCATTCCGTAAATGGAACCGTTCTATGTGAGACAGCGTACCATGGTCTCGTACTAGATCCATCAGGTAATACCTGCTAATAGTGACACTCAGTCCATCAAGTTATACCCGTTGATTATCACATAAACAGAATAATGGCCTGATTTATAAGTTTTCCTTATGTCCATCGAGAAATAAAGTCATTTAGTATAGGTAGTATTAACAAATATCACATATTTAACACAATAATTGCACTTTATGTTGAGGTGTGTCACACACAACTAGGAAGTATATCTAAGCACCATCTTGTTTTGCTAGTATCAAATGTAAGTCTGTCTACAGCATCCCGGAAAAGTGAGCATCGTAGAGGGAGGGATGATGTTTCTGGAACTGCCGGAGTTTCTGTTTCTTCTCCTTCAGAGTCATGTCTGTGTTGTCAAGGATACCATTAACCATGGACACTAGGGCTTCTGCAGTACAGTCTGTGGCCTGCTGCTCATACTCCTGGGGTGTAACCTGCTGGCAGTAGGTGTTTTCTGAAAGGAAACAAGTAATTGGATATTAGTTTTTTGAAAGACATCAAAATGTTGTTTAATAGAAACTATGATAAATGGGATAAATTATATGATTATATTTTCATTTATTATCATTTATATCTCTAAAAGCAGATCTAGCAGTAGTGAATTAAGATTTTTACACGTGAAGATAAAATAAAAGAATATCTACCAAATACTTATAAAAATGATGAAAAAAAATGTTGAAAAGAAACCATCTAGGTCAAAGTGAGGATTAAGAAAAAATAGTTACTATTATGCAATTAGTTTGGAGTAAAAACTATCAGTTTAGTATATGTGATAATTACCTCTAACTGGTGAGACCTCTCCGGTACGGAGATCGTCGATGCGGGAGTTGACACGGTCACGGATCTCCTTTGGGATAACGAAGATTTCCTCCACATTAACAACCATAAACCCAACGAGAATGCGAGCAAGCTTGGGGGCCACAACCTTGTGCTTCATGATGCTGTCAGTGAACTTGTTCAAGAGAAGGGTCTCATTGTCATCCTAGAATGAGAAAGAATTTAAGATTATAGAAATTTTACATTTTGAAGAATATTTTAACATGCATTAGTGAAGAAAAGACCTTTAATTATTTGATTTGAAATAATGTAATGCAAAGGCTAATTTAACTTTTCACTGCTCATCCTTATTTATTTATATTCCCTGACAAAGTCATGGGAATGTTATTCTAGTTTGACATACCAGGTAAACAACTACATGTGAAGGTGATCAATGTGACAATAACGTGTTTACTGCTCACATGATATCAGTATACTAGTGTAATACAATTACAGGGGGCTGTTATGATGTATGTCTTGAAAAAAAAAAGTTTAATCATCCAATCTTGCTTTAGTTATTCTTAATTTTTTATTCCAACAAGTCTGAAATGTTTAAAAGGAAGAGTTTTTGATGAAATTAAATTTGCAATCCAAACAGGAATGCCTGTGAACATTTTCTATAATTTTACACTTAAGGCTTGTATTAAAGCATATGTGAAATTTACCTTAGCATCAATCTGTATGGACTCGTTCTTGATGGCAGCCATGAATCGCAGGAGACGTTGCAGTTCCTCTCTCACGTGCCACGGCAACAGGATCATGTCGAGCTGAAGAGCCTCAAGTGCCTTCTGGTCTGCCTGCTGGAGGATGAAGTTGAGGACAGCAAGGTGAAGGTCAATGAAGCGCTCAGGGAGTAGAGACTCGTCAAGCTGACTGGTGTAGTGCTCGCTGATGATGTGGAAGGCCTGTAGTTTGGCAGCAGGGTTAGTATCACGGACAAAGCTGTTCTCTAAGACACTGATCCCCTTCGGCAGACACTCGATACAGCTGAGGGCAGAAGACATGAAGGGATCCTGGCCAGTAGACGATGAGGGCATGTTCCAGTGCTTGGCCACCACATTGGAGATGATGAGGTTCTGCTTGATGTACTTCTTACTGGGCTTCTCGTCGACTAGGAGGCCATCAAGGAACGGAAGGTCGATCAAGGTCAACAGCTGGCACAGGGCAACCTCTTTCCAAAGCTCCTCTAAACCTGATAAACAAAAACAATGATATCAAACATATGGTCCACACAGAAGAGTGATGACATGAATACTGTAACATTTTAATAGGAATATAAAGCTTACTTTATGGAAACGTCTGTGTTTAAAAACATGAAAGGTCCTAACAGGAATAATTTTTTGAGTTTCTTTTATTCAAATGTTTTCTTTTGTTTCCAGTTGCTTCCATGTAATTTAATATGCCTGAAACTTTTGTCAGAAACATGCTTACTGCCAATATAACTTGTGACATAACATTATTTGATATGTGAGATTATTTTTAACAAAATGCAACGATTTCATTCAATATCATACAAGTAATCTAATACATTGTTCATGCAAATTTCAGGCATTTCTAAATATAAAATTTAAACAACACAGTTGAACTTGCAATACAGTTTTTACAACATAATTACAAAAACATTCAAAACTGGAAAGCTTCATTTCATAATAATGTAAAACTTTTCATCAAATGAAATATAATTGGTTTTTCTTTTTCATTGAATACCTTATTTTCACTTAAAAAAAGTATTGAAATTTTTGCATGTTTTTTTTTGTTACCCGGTAAGTGTATTTTTTTTACATAATATAATTTCTATCCAAATTTGGTGAACACATTATTAAATTTCAATTTGCTAACCAGATTTTTGAATGTCATTTAAGTGCATTACTAGGACAACACGAACCTTCAGGAGATACATCATGCTTCTCCTTCATGCTACGCATCAACATGGAGGTGTTGGCACACTTCAGAGAGCTGCGACTACGTCTACGGCTGTACGAGTCCTGGAGGGACATGATCTCCTGGAGAACCTGACCTTTCTTGTTGACGGCTATGGGGTTACAGATGACACCATCCTCCATCAGGTCGGGCTCAATGCTGGGGTCAATTCTGTCAAGTGAAAAGCAATTTTGTTAGACAAGGAAACTATACAAGGTTAAATAGGAGTAACTCGTTGAAATTTGAATAATGAGTTAAGGTTGTATGCTACCTTAAATAATACCTGTGATTTATTTTTAGAGTTTTATGCTTTCTTCCATTGTAAATCAGTAACCTGAGATTTGTGTCTCATTATTGTGCAATTTGGTAAATTACATAAAAGATCATACATGTATTTCCAATCATAAAAGGGATTTAAAGTATCCTGTGTACAACTCCTTAGAAAGACAATTCAAGTTGCAGTTTGGTAACTGATAAATTTAATCATGCTATGTTTGAAAGCTGCATCAAATGGTATTTATGTTGGATTGAGCACTGGTGTAGAAAATATGCTTATAATATTGTCTAAAGCTGACATCAAAATGGCTCTGTCAAAGAGACCAGGTCTGGCAATACAACTCATTAGCAGAATTTTGTTATGAATTAAATATTTCTATAACAATACTCTGGATAATTTTGAACTATTATAAAAATACAGGAATTTGTGTTCAAACAAGTCCAAACATACTTTTATTTGTAGTTTTCTTGAATCAATGTCATCGTTTATAGCGTTTTCATTGAAAACTTACCTCATGTTGTCGCTTTTGCTGCGGCAGTCCACCACGATGGAGTAGTTCTGGTCCTCGTCAGACTCCTCAGACTCCTCGATACGATTCTCCTCCTCATGCTCCAGGTCAGGGCCAACAAACCGATACAACTTGCTGTGACTATCATCAAATGTCTTCTTGATCTCGCTGGTTCGTGAACTGACAGGGCTGAAGACGTTGCGATCCATGAGAGACTGGCAGAGCTGTAGATGGAAAACAAAACTTTAGATATAGGCCTCAAAACCCTAATGTTAAATCATCAATGTAATTGTACACTGTCTGTTTTTATCACTAGATGTCACAAAGATACAAAGTTAAAGGTATATTTTAAGTGCAAGTTGAATGTAACCAAGATTTCTTATAAAACTGTCTTTGCATGGTGGTTGTATCAGTAAAAAGAATAATTTGCTCAAACTAAACCTGCTTTGCATTACCATTACAATAAAATACTAAGCTTGCCCAAACTTCAACTTGATAATCATTTGTTTTTCATCCTCTGTAACTATCATCTCCTAGCCTTATGTAGAATATGACAAGTTGGCCATTATATACAATTTTCTTGTTGTCAGCTTAAATATTTATATCATTTCCTCACAAAAACAGAATGTTTTTAATGGGAAAAAATGTTTTACATATATATATAAATGTGCAATTATGCTGTTTTTCAAGCTAACAATATTTTTGAATGTTAATTCCATTTTTTTAATGAGAAACCAAATTTTTCATGAATAATTGTCTCCAGGGCATCGTTTTATTTTAATGCTGGAAACTTGTAGCACTAAAACAGTAAGATTGACAGGTATGAACTATCTAATATACTTGTGTAGTGCCTACCTTGATGGCTTTTTCCCTGGACAGGTCACTGCTGAAGGTGTTGCGATCGCCGAGAAGGTAGTGTAAAACAACGTCTACAGCATCCGTCCCACAGAAACAGTTGTCGTAGTTGCGCATCTTGTAGCGGCGACGCTTCACCTCCACCTTGGTCTTCAGGTGCTCAATGATCTCGTTCCATATCTGTGTTGCACGGAATGGACCTGGAAAAGAAAATAATACATTACAGATTTTTCAATAGCAAATCTTTTTAATCTGGTAGAAAAAACTCCTTACTCAAAAACCCCATCAGTAGTTTTCTCCTTACACGATTTCTAATCATCAGAAAAATTCTACTTGCACCAGATCAAATAAAAAGCTCACAAAATACTGGAAAAACCTGTTTAAATTATAATTTATAATTGTTTTCTAATTAGTTGTTTGAAAAAATATTAATAAAATATTTAAAGTAATGAAAAAAAGTATACTGAATTATCATAAATATTTTAAACTTAGGAGCTTTTAAACAAGGACAGACTTTTATGATAATATATTAACAGGTATTAGGAATAAAATTAAAAATCTGAAGCAAAACAACACATGTTAAAAACACAGAAAGAAAAAAAGTGACAAAAAGTTACAATAAATACATGTAGTATTAAATACCTCTTCTTGTAGAATTAATGGTCATATTACTTGTATCCAGTGTCCTAGTCATGATGTCAAAGTATATTCACCAAATGTCTAACTACACTACTTCTCACACAACTACTGTCCTGTGGTATAGCTCAAAACTGACCACTGTCCTATATACCAGTGATAGCAGATGCTCAAAACAATTAACCAGCAGATAGTACAAGTGTCAAAAAAGACTTAATCTTGTTACAGTAATTCTACCCTAATTTGCTAACCAGTAGGAATGGAAAATGTTGAATGACTTGACTTGATTCTGGCCAGTATATATATGGTAGGTGGTCAGTGTTTGGACAACAATATCTAGGAGTCTGAGAACCTGCTGACAGATGTTATTGAGGACTTGTGGTGACCAAAACAACACCAACACCTTGCTCTAAGTAAATAGCCCCCAATAGCATATCACAACACTGACCACATATGCTTGACCTTAGCCCTTGACCAGTACAGAAAATCCTTAACACAACATCTTGGCCATTGTATTCTAACCTTTTTCATGTTGTGTTTGACTTATACAATGTAAACTTATCACAACATCTTATGGCCATTAATGATAAACTTGAGCTGATATTTCACCTAGGATGAGTATTAGGAGAAGATAATAGCACCTGGTCAATCTACCTGTTTTCCCAGATACAAGCTGTTTGTATACCATTCCTCAACACCTTTCATGAAACATTTCAGATGTTGACTTTTCTTCCATTAGTTTTATTGTGACCTTCACTATCACAGACATAGTGGGATCTTTCTCATTTATACAGGAAATACTTTCTTTGTTATAACCATTAATTCCATGAAAGAAGAAAAAGTTCCCACAAGGTAAGCAATGTAAGGAATGTCCAGATCCTGTGATATATATACATCCTGCTACACTTAACTGATATTTATATACTTATAAACCTAATTCATTTATTGAAAAATATGAAGAAAAAATGAAGTTGAAGTACATGTTTATGTAAATGTTTCAAATATATTTAATATATTATCTGTATAATTCAACAGCTGTTGTTAGTATCATATTATAACTTATAATCATTTTGATGTCATTTGTTTTCTCTTGACTTTTAAACAGTACAGTAGATTTATTTTCACATATTTATTTTCACCCATTGTGTATTCAAATACTGAAAATATCACTCTTCATGCAAATAAGATTAAACTCTATTTTATGTTTCATCCACAGGATATTATTTTACACTTAATTTCTAGAAATCTTTCGATTTTGTTACAGAAATATATCAGACATATTGTGAGTTATAAATTTTCAATGCAACCAGACATGTGTTCAAATAAGCATTTAAATTTGCCCTGCACTTTTAATTAAATTCTTTGTTATGGGCAGTACTTGTCTGACAACATTGTTTTGCATCAATACAATAAATTGGTTAAATACAAACTTATAATGTTTTAGACCAAAACCATACTTCAGTGCCTTATTACTTATAATTAATCATACTGCTTAAAATCTATGTTTAATTGTATTCTAACACTTATAGGAAGTCAACAGCTTTGATTATAATATTTGTAATTAAATGTATTCAGTTCAATATTACTTGAGATTAATACTATAAGTAAATTAGTATATGCTTCATAAGCAGTAATATGTTCTTCAACTCAACGCTGCTATATGCATGGACATTATTTAGCAATAACATGTAGTTTATGTTGTTGGGATAGTATACATTCTTGCATAAAAGGACATGGATTCAACTGATATTCATCTATAGAAGAGATAACAAGAAATAAAACAAGGTTCAATATTCCCTTGAGATGGATCTAATAAATAATGCTTTATATCCAGTTAGTTGTTTATATTTATATACCAGCTCTATCAGTACTATTCCCTGTTCATAACATTTACCCTTTACATAATTTCCAAAAAGATTAAGGTAAAGTTGCTATATTTTTAACATGGGACTAATCTTATTAGTGCTATATTAAAGCATAGAACTATTTTAAGTACTGTATTTTTAGGAGGTATCTTTTTACAATAATTAATTAATTTGAATATGAAAAGCACTAAGAACATTTTCAAATCTAAAAAATTAAATCCAATCAACATGTATGTCAAATGTGCTTTTTCTTACATGTATTTTCCCCATCCCCCATCAACAACCACTCATCTCTATTGTCAAATTATGAATCAACATGAGTAAAATATGTGAAAAGTATTTTTTGAAGAATGCATCTGATACATATATTTAATAGTCAAGTGTTTCCAAGTAAACATTGGTTAAAGAGCACCATATTTTATACACAAAAAGGAAAATTTATATCAAACTCGAGAAATGAAATTTATACCTCTCCGGAAGGAATCAATTATAGAATATATAAGTACAAACTTTGTTTAGAAAAGTACTTACTATCTCCCTCCGAAACTAACCAAAGCCAAAGCGTATTGTAAGTTTAGAACATGTAATACTAAGTTACCAATTGAAAGTGGTAGGTGGTTCAATATACCATGTGAAAATAGATTATGGTGTTATGTTATTTAAGAGAAATCGGCGATGATTTTCATTATCTGTATCTGTTAACATGTACACATCAACCAATTCTCAAAAGTAGGCAAAAACATTGTCCAGATATTATTATGAAAGACCAAACTCAGTTAAATATCATACATTATTAAATTATGTAACACTACATGAATTGACATCATTGGCTTAATTTATTACCGATATTAATGACATAATTAATTTACAATACTAATATCCATCCTGTTCCATCATGTATTATTGTCACCCATTTGTATATATGTATTATCTACACTGTATTGTTTATGAGAATAAAACAATTGTCATTGTCTTTGCAATATACCTCTTATTATATATATATTTATGTGAAAATTCATGACAAGCATTTAAGTCTGCTGAAGGATGATGCCACAACACCTTTTCTAGTAAAAGTGGCCTTTTTTTGACCCCAGGGTATACCGTAATTATTGGGTTATAACTTTAATATTACATAGTGGTTTTAAGGTACAGTGCAGGTTGCAAAATAAACTAATTAAAGTTAGTTTATTATACATATTACGTTATCAATTACAAGTATAAAACTGAAGAAAATAGCCAGAGTTACAATATATCCAAAGGTGAATTAATGAATTCAGTATTGTTTTTTTTTAAAATCTATTTTAATATTTAACATACACACTTCACAATAACTCTACAAAGCATGATTAGTTATCTTTGCTATACAACAAATATTACTTTCAGGGAAATAATTTGAGGTCATTTTTTTTTAATTACCTAAATATATATATAAAATAAATAAATAATGATCTTTGCTCCCCAACCATCCTCAATTGAATTTTATTAAAAATACAACGAATGTCTGACCATAATAGCTATAAAAAAAGTCACTGGTTTTATTAACTCAAATCAGTGAAATATTACAATAATATTTACGTCTCTGCTCAAGTTAAATAAAATCTACTTCCGAACTAGTTATTCAAACTGCTATGACTGTCAACAACTAACAACACTAAATGATTGAATAGGGAACAAAAACATGATAATAAGATGTACTCCATTCACAAACATTTCTTGGAAATCCAACACATATATATATATATATATATATAATGTAGCCAATGACCCATCTTAATATAATCATTTTAAATCACAATAATATGAAAAAGGCTTTTGTTTTTAAAAAGGGAGACCTAAGAAATTAACAATATCCTTTGTAAGAAATGAAAATTATTGATAGAAAACAGCTCCATATCTGTTTTTAAAACAAATATATATAACTCCATATTAAATTAATGTTGGAAACATGTTCATGAAATACTATTCATCTGCTTACATTTCTCTTCGCAAAAAATTCTATTGAGATAAATAACTTTTTATTTTCAGGAATAGTTTCAAGATGTTGTTACAGAATGATTCACATTTAATTTGATTATCTGAATATGAATAAAGTTGAAGCTAGACTATTTAAATACAAAACTGAAAATTATCTGCAATTGTTGTTTATTTAAAACTTCAATAATATAAATATGATTTCTATAATAAAATGTTGTTTTTTATTTGACGTAAAGAAATAATGCTCTGATTCAATATAGACATATCTGAGACATTTTTTAACATATTTTTTATATACATCTCTATCTATCAACGAAAAAAACATTAATATATAAGATAACTAAAAAAACCTTGTTTAAACTTGTATATTATATACAAATAGAAATTAATAAAAACAATTTGAAAGTATATTATGTACCTCTGATTCCCGGTGAGCTGGTTGCCATTGTATTGTCTACAGGTCCGGCTAGTAACCTATCCTTACAGGGGCTATCCCACACAGAACGACTCCACACAAACCTCATCCTCACAGTTCTAATGTAACTAGCAGCTGAGCTTTAACAAAGGCTATAGTCCTCACTCTATCTTATCCAGAATCTTTGTGATGCTTACAACTTGTACACCTGTATTTAATGAAGGCACCTACTACAAAGTATCTACCTGTGCTCCACAGGTATGAAATTGACACCAATATGCAAATATGAATCTGACTGACATCCTAGCTATCGCCAGTAAACAAAGGGAGGTTCAAGATGTTGTCTTAGCAATCTCTGAGGTCAATACATAGTAATGTAATGGGATTAGGTCATCTACCTGTTCCCACAGAATCTATTGTGTCCACACTAAGGTAAAAATGTACAGGTGTAATTGAGTCTGACATCAGCTACTGTCCATAATTGGTATTTGGGAGGAGTATTGCCTTCAAACTCTTATTATACAGATATGTTTCTTTTGTCATGAACTTAGTGGCAGTATAACTGACAAAAAGCTTCTGTGCTTAATTGTTATTTGCAATGAGTATTGCTGTTGTTATTTCCACCTATTGGTCATCTGACAGGTTAAACTTCTGTCACACATTCAAAAAATCACTATGTCAAATAAAAATTTCATTACATTGTTTTGTTTTATTTTTTTTAATTTCTGTTTAAAACTGAGAAAATTTCAATTAAAGACACTTGAATCTTTGAAGGAATAACCAGTTCTTGATTTTTTAAGAGATTACCTAATGAACTAATGATTTGTCCACAAACAGCACTAATTAACTAAACACTATGAAAAATAAAAATGTAGTGAAACCAGTTTTGAATTAGAATAGACACACCTAAAATTAATTATACTTAAGATTTGTGAAAAGTGTTCACTATAATATGTTGTAGTGATGGAAAAAGACCAATAGATTCATCGAATCTATGTTTTATCAAGCATTACTGATTAACTTAGAAATTATCATCTGAAGTTTGTTTGATCATCTATACATGTTTATTTTATATTTCAACATTGAATGATTACTACAGCACCAATTATGATCAGTATTACTTGACATGGGTAATATATGTGTTTTCTACTATGCCTTTGTTATCTATCCACCATTTATATATGAATATGATACATATTGACCTCTTGTTACATACTTTGTATGTCTGATAGAAATAAAAATCCTGAATACCTGAAGTTTTGCTGTTAAGGGTAATAAAGGAGTTTCCTCCTCTGCAAATCATAAATTTGAGATTTGTTTGTATGCAGATTTTGATTTATTTCTATTTAGTAAAGTCCCCTCAAAAGGCAGAAACATTTACAGTACATGACACATTATACAGCCAAAAATAGTTTCATCACTGCAACTGATTTGCATTTTCTATTTTTTTTTCGTTTTAAAATTCAACCAAAATAATTTTGGAAGTAGTTTAAAAATAAATAAATTATTAGAATAATTTTTACGTTTTGTTAATTTTATTGACTATACGTAATGATTTCAGAATAACATTTGAATTAGTAAGCATCCTGATAGTTGTTGCAATATATTTTTTAATCTATAGATATAATTTATATCTATAATAGGGATGTATTACATTTTTTACCTCTACAATACTTATTAATACAATAATTAAGAATTACCATATTATCAAAAGTCTAGTGCAGTAATATAAAACACTCTATTTCATTTGGTACTTGAACTCGCGATATGAACTTCATTAAGGACATGGAGAAATATTAACAACATTAAAAGATTAAATCTCAAGGTTTAAATATTTATGTTTTATTTAAAAGTAAAAAAATTGCTATAAGAAAATTTAAAGCTGTTGTCATTTTTTTAAAGAAAAACAAATTTGATTGTTTTAAGTTAAATAACTGTGTTATTTAATTATTTATTATCAAAATTATTTAGTATATTTCATTAAAAAACAGAAGATTGAAATTTGACTTGATTCACACTGCAGTTTAATTGTTATATTACATCATAAAAGAGAAAAAAAGGCTGCTGTTTGATAAAATATTACATTCTCAAGTTAACAAAAGCAGGTATTTTTTTTGGAAACCTAAATAAGGTCATTATCTACATGGACACAAGCAGAATATAAAAAGTTTTTTTGACACTCATGTTGACACCACTACTGTGACTGATGACTGATGATAGCTTTGTGTACCTGTATGGTATTTGGGTCAAATATATCCTAGCTTTGAATTACCTGTATGTCAGGTGTTATCAGCCACAGTAGCAGGTGGCAGCTACACCTGTCGTGACCCACCCTATATAAATAAATCCTTGTAAATCACACCAATATGTCAAAGACTGTTTTCACTCAGAGTAGACTCAATACACATTAAACCAATATTATGTGTCTAATAAAACCATGAAAAGATAACTGTGACAAAAGATCAGATGTTTTTATTTAACTTGTTGTATTAACAACAGTAATTACAACTGTTAAAATAATACCTATATTTTATCATTATAACGTGCATATTTCCAATGGCTATGTTTGCTTGTCTAAATTTCAAATTGATACATTAAATAAAGATTGAAACTTTGTTCTTAATTCCATTATTCTTTATTCTATCTTTTGGATCAAGGATTAATACACAATTTTCCTTAACTTCCCATCCCTTTGTTTTAAATAAGTTGACTATTTTTGCTCTTTGTATGTTACTTGTTTTAATTTTATATAAAATGGATAATTTTAAATGTGATTAACTTTGATATTAATACCATTATTCTTTATTCTAACTTTTAGAACAAGGTACACACTTTTCCTTACCTTACCCTCCCTTTGTTTACCAAGTTGTTATTTTTTATACTGTTAGATGAAATAATGAAAAATACTATAATTCTTACCTGAAGGTGCAGGTGAGGTTCTAGATATGACAGTCATGCTGGTAGATCAGAGGAACACAATATAACATATAATAGCACTAAAATATCTAAGCACTTAAAAGTAAAATCCTGGGAGAGATGGAGATGTTGTTGGTTCAAAGTCTGATTGTAAAATGATATTATGTTATGAGATTTTTGAAATATATATACTTTCCTCCAGGAAGTGTAAGCAATGCCTTTGGGTGAATTACCCAGAACAAATACAACACCTTAACCTGTTAATTGGTAGATCTATCTGCACCAGGTGATAAAACACTGATTGTTTCACCTTCACCTGACTGATTTTACCAATTAAACAAGTGTTTTCACACCATTTACCTGCTGAAGGTCACCTTTGATCCCCACAAGCCATACTTAAGATGTTATCTTTTCTATTGAATTAGCTGTTATCTTGTATCAACTACAGGATACATGTAAGGCACATGCTACCAATTATCTTATTTGATTGTAATTATTTCCTTTTACCAAATATGACATGTCTAATGTCATACTGGCCAGTTGGAGGCAACATCCAAGTGCTTTATTATGCATAAAATTATCATACAGTACTTTCTCATATAACTTGTTGATTTAAGATATTCAAATAAAATGAAAAAAAGGCTTAAGTTTTTAAGTTAACGAGTGGAGACTGATTAGAAATTGATTTATAAAAATGTATTAAAACCCAGTCAAACAATATCTCATGTCATTGGTGGTACATGTATATGTATGTATATGTGTATGCATGAACCAGAATCTGGCTCAAAATGAGCAATTATTTGTAATTAATCAAACAGGTGGCTTTCATTGTAATTTTTATTACCTTTCCTTCATCAAGAAAACAAACAATGTTGCTACTATCAAATAAGTAGTTCTGTGTGTAAACCTCAGATATCTTCAGATATCTTAAGGCCAAACAAAACATATTTGGAATTTCGGGTAGTTAACCCTACCTTCCCTAATTTTGTGTGCATATACACTATAAACTTTTTCAAATTTTCAAAGAAACACTGTTAAAGTCAAGATCACTTTCTTATATAAAATATATAAAATCAAAAATTGTTAAAAAAAAATTTTTTACCTACAAGTATGTAGCTACCTACCCTAATTTTCCAACATGTTACAGGAAACACATATTATTTTGTCTGGCCCAAGAAATAAATATCAATTGTAATCATTATACCTGCAATGGTAAACAATATGTCAGGACATAGTCCCTGATTAAGAGGTAGAGCATAGTCTTCAGTTTCTAATCATATGCTGCTTTGCTAACATTGACTATTATCAGGGAGGTATTCTTTACATATACAAGTGCAAAGTACCGGTCACTATTATGAAATACAAAAACTTGAAAAACTTGAAACCTACCAATCTTTGGTAAATGAATAATTACATTATCCTATTACAAAGACATCCAGAACTGTATATCAGACTACTAGTATGTCCCCCCTTTAGTCCACCAAAAAACAAACTTACAGAAAATTAAACATGCATAACATAAACATATTTTAAATAAGAAATAAATAGCTGATTATAGAATTATTTTAGGTATATAAATGGAAAAAATCAAATATGGCATGTATGAAACTCCCACAAAAAAAAAAAGTTTATAAAATAACTAAAGGTGCACTACTAACTTCAAAGTTTGGTGATTACCTCTGTTAAGTCTTTACAGTAATACAAGGTAAATATGTCAATTTTATAAAAGTGGCAAAATTCTCATAACAAGTCAGATAAAAAAAGCAGCACAAGTGTGCAATTTTGAATGTGGTGATAAAACCTGTTAATTGTCTCACATAATTTTGAATAAAACTATTTCGAAAGCCATTTGGCTATCAATTTTGGTACAGGGGCACTCTGGGGAAAACAATAAGTGCAACTACACAACTTCTGAGTGAAGTGACTACTAAAACAGTGGAATTAAATAAAACTTGGATAAAAAATTCAGTATATGACCCAAACAAAGGGTGCTGACAAACCAGCTGTAGGTTGTGTAATCCTGTTGATTTTGAAAGATTTATGATTGATCATAAATACATTCTTATATGTCCTAGGAGGCTTCATTTAACATGGAGATAATTATATAATATCTCAATCATAAATCATATTGTATGATATGCCATTGACTATCCTTGCTCAAATCTAGAAATATATATATGGTAATAAACATGCATTTCTTAATAACCTGTCATAAAGCACTGAATCATTTAGTGATCAAAATCTATAAGAAAATTATAAATTCCGTAGACCTATTGTCCTATGGTACTGGTATGTAAATAAATAGTAAGACAGAAGGAAGACTAGACATTTAAGAATCACAACTCCAGGGGAAAGACTTTTTTGTCTTATCACCAAAATGGGGAATTATATTAATGTTCTTGCAAACACAGACCTAGAGGTTAAAAAAAATATTCTGGACTTGTACAAAGACACAATGATATTTTTTTTACTTGCATCATTACAAGAAAATGTTGATCAGATTCAAATAAAATCATTGCCTTGAATCAACAATGATACACTATGGCCTAAAATGTAGTGTTTCATAGCTATATATATATAAATGAAAGAAGGATTTGATTGAATTCAGAATAGGTGAAGTTGGAATTAGTATGTTATCGTAAAATAGGTTATATTCACTCCTTTGAATTTTTCCACTTCAAGCAAAGATTGATAGAGTCTATCATATATGTACACATATATATATATGGGGTAGGATTTCCTTATCCTACATACCCAGTATCTACCCCTGTTACATAGTGAAGTGACTCTTTTTGTTTGAAAATCATTTATTTCTTTGAGGCGATGTCAGACGCTGAGTGTATTTTGGCGGTAAAATATTTATTATATGATGACACATATCATATAATCAGCGGCTATCGATGGTGCTGATAATTTTGAAAGCAAAACTTATTGGTGCTCCACCTAATGGACAAGTCTATCTTACATTTGCAGAGGTGGGAGAAAAGTGATATAATATAATAGACAACTCTACTAATAATATGTTGGTAACTAATTGAACTTAATTCAACGCATCACAATTATGTTAAAAACGAATAAGGGGTTAAAAATTGGCGGGCAAGAAACATATCATGGTTTACAGTAGTTGTTTCTTCAAAATCAGTCAGAAAAAAATGAATGTTCAATACACAAGTTGAACATTTTACATACATGTTTACATAGGCTACACAAGCTTTAAAGCTAACAAAAGTAAATTATCAAGCATGATTCAAGCATAATGATCCCTTAACACAAACTTTAATTTTTGTTTTGTTTGAGAAATATTGAAATTTTAAAAAGATATTTAGTATTGTTGCATTTCTTGTCTTATTGAATTTATTTTATTTTAAAATTCAAACAAGCAGCTTTTGTTATGAATAGCACTATTTTTGATAGCATACACAACAAAAGTATTTGTATTAACTTGTATTATAAGCTGATCAGTTTATATTAAAGTTCTGGAATGACACCAGGACATGTACTGATCAGGTTTGACCACACAGTGGGTGCTACACAAGTGTAACCTATTGTGTATAGGTAACTACTACAAGAAAAAGATTAAACGTTATTCAAGGGATTATGAACTGGAATGAAAACTGAAAGAGCAGGCAACCTTCCAACATAAGGTTAAAGCTGATTAATTTGATTCCAGTGTAAATACGTAATTAGGGTGTACCAGACACATACTTTTAAAATAGGTTACTACATGTATTTGTCTTTTTGTGTACCTGGCCGCTTTGACAAATACAAAGTGTGTGGGTTGGAAAAGCAAATTTACAGTGTATCACTTAAACCTATATGTTCTCAAAACTCAACTTGCCAAACCTTTAAGCCTTAAAAAAGTTTCAGATTTGAGCTATCAGTCAGACAATTTACCAGGTACCAAAAAGCAAGTTACCATTAATTTCTTTTACAATATATATTCATTTATTTACAAGAGGCGTAAGGGCTTGAATCACTCACCCAGGTCATTTTGGAATTGAGAAGTAGAAATCTGACAATTAACTTATGTCTTCAAAGGCCATCATTAAAATTTGGTTAAAACCTGAAAAATGGTTCGGGAAGAGATGTCATTTAAAGTGAATCTGCCACTTTGACTCCTTTTATCCAGTCTCTTAACCTCAAAAGAATCTGACCCTCCTGGAGGCTGAGGGGTTGTGTGAAATGGGTCAAGGTCCCTTATCTGCTTTAATTTACATTGCTGAATGCTCCTTAACTACATGGCAGATTTGGACTAAATTGTTATGGTAATGTGCTTAGCACCACAGGGATCAAAAGTTAGGTTTATTATTAAGGGGCTGTTCCTTTTGAAGAGGCTGAAGTTAAAATATGATATGAAGGGGCTGATTCTCATAGCCTCTGGATATCAGCAACAAAATCTGGTTCTGTCTGCCGATTTTTTTGGGTGAAAATATACATGTATTGTTTAAAGCAAAAGTTGATCGACAATAGATGACATGAAATGTCATGATATATTTAACTCGTTATTTGATAACTGCAACATTATTTTCAATACACCTTAAATAAATATGAGTTTAGTTTAGCTTCCAAACTCTTCAATCTTAAGTTAATTGAGGATTTAAAGATTCTGGTCTCTCGAGTTGTTTCTACCAGAACACATGCATTAAATAGATACTCAGCAAATATTGCTCCCCTGATCACTTTTATGTGTGAGAAGTGTCCCATCTTTAATTTTGTTTTCATTTTCATTTCCCAAGTTTACGAAAAATCCCAAGTTTACTGAAAACCTTTTTCAGTAAACTTGGGAAATGAAAGAAAAATTGGAGCATGATGTTAACAAAGTTGTGCTCACAATAAAATTGATTGCCATATAATTTGCTTATCATCTCAAGAAATTAGTATAAAAAGCCATGATGTTTGATGTTCAACCTTTGTGAGTCACAGTCCTGATGTTTAGAAATTTTCCTTATGGTTCTACAAGTTTGAAACAACAAACTTTGACAGCACTGCTTAATTAATGGGGAATTTAAGTGGGATCAGGATAACAAGAAATTCAGGCCTCTGCTGCCCTTGGCAAAATTTGACTTATGTAACAGGAACTAAACCATAAATAAAATCACACAAAGAAGCGGGAAGCTGTTAATTTAATTTAAAAGCCTATTTGTTATATTACTTTCTGAATACAATTTCTCTCAGTCTAGCCTAGGTCAACGTCAAAGGATGTCAAAGCATTTTTTTTCCTGTCCAAATCACACACCAAACAAACAAAACCATGAACACATCCTGGTCACACACCAAACAAACAAAACCATGAATACATCCTGGTCACATACCAAATAAACAAAACCATGAACACATCCTGGTCACATACCAAGCAAACAAAACCATGAACACATCCTGGTCACACACCAAACAAACAAAACCATGAGCACATCCTGGTCACACACCAAACAAACAAAACCATGAGCACATCCTGGTCACACACCAAACAAACAAAACCATGAATACATCCTGGTCACATACCAAATAAACAAAACCATGAACACATCCTGGTCACATACCAAGCAAATAAAACCATGAACACATCCTGGTCACACATCAAACAAACAAAACCATGAACACATCCTGGTCACATACCAAACAAACAAAACCATGAACACATCCTGGTCACATACCAAGCAAATAAAACCATGAACACATCCTGGTCACACATCAAACAAACAAAACCATGAACACCTCCTGGTCACATACCAAACAAACAAAACCAGTAACACATCCTGGTCACACATCAAACAAACAAAACCATGAACACATCCTGGTTACACATCTAACAAACAAAACCATGAACACATCCTGGTCACCTACCAAACAAACAAAACCATGAACACATCCTGGTTACACATCAAACAAACAAAACCATGAACACATCCTGGTTACACATCAAACAAACAAAACCATGAACACATCCTGGTTACACATCTAACAAACAAAACCATGAACACATCCTGGTCACACGCCAAACAAACAAAACCATGAACACATCCTGGTTACACATCTAACAAACAAAACCATGAACACATCCTGGTCAAAGACCAAACAAACAAAACCATGAACACATCCTGGTCAAAGACCAAACAAACAAAACCATGAACACATCCTGGTTACACATCAAACAAACAAAACCATGAACACATCCTGGTTACACATCTAACAAACAAAACCATGAACACATCCTGGTCAAAGACCAAACAAACAAAACCATGAACACATCCTGGTCACCTACCAAACAAACAAAACCATGAACACATCCTGGTTACACATCTAACAAACAAAACCATGAACACATCCTGGTCACACGCCAAACAAACAAAACCATGAACACATCCTGGTTACACATCTAACAAACAAAACCATGAACACATCCTGGTCAAAGACCAAACAAACAAAACCATGAACACATCCTGGTTACACATCAAACAAACAAAACCATGAACACATCCTGGTCGCATACCAAACAAACAAAACCATGAACACATCAAAACCATGAACACATCCTGGTCACATACCACATAAACAAAACCATGAACACATCCTGGTCACATAACAAACAAACAAACCAATGAACACATCCTGGTCACATCCCAAACAAACAAAACCATGAACCCATCCTGGTCACACACCAAACAAACAAAACCATGAATACATCCTGGTCACATACCAAATAAACAAAACCATGAACACATCCTGGTCACATACCAAACAAACGAAACCATGGACACATCCTGGTCACATACCAACCAAACAAAACAATGAACACATCCTGGTCACATACCAACCAAACAAAACCATGAACACATTCTGGTCACACACCAAACAAACAAAACCATGAATACATCCTGGTCACATACCAAATAAACAAAACCATGAACACATCCTGGTCACATACCAAGCAAATAAAACCATGAACACATCCTGGTCACACACCAACCAAACAAAACCATGAACACATCCTGGTCACATAACACATCCTGGTCACATACCAAACAAACAAAACCATGAACACATCCTGGTCACATACCACATAAACAAAACCATGAACACATCCTGGTCACATACCAACCAAACAAAACCATGACCACATCCTGGTCACACATCAAACAAACAAAACCATGACCACATCCTGGTCACATACCAAATAAACCAAACCATGAACACATCCTGGTCACATAACACATCCTGGTCACATACCAAACAAACCAAACCATGAACACATCCTGGTCACACATCAAACAAACAAAACAATGAACACATCCTGGTCACACACCAAACAAACAAAACCAGGAACACATTCTGGTCACACACCAAACAAACAAAACCAGGAACACATTCTGGTCACACACCAAACAAACAAAACCATGAACACATCCTCGTCACAAACCAAACAAACAAAACCATGAACACATCAAAACCATGAACACATCCTGGTCACACATCAAACAAACAAAACAATGAACACATCCTGGTCACATACCAACCAAACAAAACCATGAACACATTCTGGTCACACACCAAACAAACAAAACCAGGAACACATTCTGGTCACACACCAAACAAACAAAACCAGGAACACATTCTGGTCACACACCAAACAAACAAAACCAGGAACACATTCTGGTCACACACCAAACAAACAAAACCAGGAACACATTCTGGTCACACACCAAACAAACAAAACCAGGAACACATTCTGGTCACACACCAAACAAACAAAACCAGGAACACATTCTGGTCACACACCAAACAAACAAAACCATAAACACATCCTGGTCACATACCAAACAAACAAACCCATGAACACATCCTGGTCACATACCAACCAAACAAAACCATGAACACATACTGGTCACACACCAACCAAACAAAACAATGAACACATCCTGGTCACATACCAACCAAACAAAACCATGAACACATTCTGGTCACACACCAAACAAACAAAACCATAAACACATCCTGGTCACATACCAAACAAACAAAGCCATGATCACATCCTGGTCACATACCAAATAATCAAACCCATGAACACATCCTGGTCACATACCACATAAACAAACCCATGAACACATCCTGGTCACACAACAAACAAACAAATCCATGAACACATCCTGGTCACATACCACATAACCAAAACCATGAACACATCCTGGTCACACCCCAAACAAACAAAACCATGAACACATCAAAACCATGAACACATCCTGGTCACACCCCAAACAAACAAAACCATGAACACATCAAAACCATGAACACATCCTGGTCACATATCAAATACACAAAACCATGAACACATCCTGGTCACATATCAAACAAACAAAACCATGACCACATCCTGGCCACATACCAAACAAACAAAACCATGAACGCATCCTGGTCACATACCACATAAACAAAACCATGATCACATCCTGGTCACATACCAAATAATCAAACCCATGAACACATCCTGGTCACACACCAACCAAACAAAACAATGAACACATCCTGGTCACATACCAAAGAAACAAAACCATGAACACATCCTGGTCACATAACACATCCTGGTCACATACCAAACAAACAAAGCCATGATCACATCCTGGTCACATACCAAATAATCAAACCCATGAACACATCCTGGTCACACACCAATCAAACAAAACCATGAACACATCCTGGTAACATACCAACCAAACAAAACCATGAACACATCCTGGTTACACACCTAACAAACAAAACCATGAACACATCCTGCCCATTAACAGAGAATTTTAACATTCTGTTCCATCAAGATTAAACAAACCAAACCATGAACACATCCTGGTCACATAACACATCCTGGTCACATACCAAACAAACAAAACAATGAACACATCCTGGTCACACACCAAACAAACACATCCTGGTCACATACCAAACAAACCAAACCATGAACACATCCTGGTCACATACAACATAAACAAAACCATGAACACATCCTGGTCACATACAACATAAACAAAACCATGAACACATCCTGGTCAGACACCAAACAAACAAACCCATGAACACATCCTGGTCACATACCAACCAAACAAAACCATGAACACATCCTGGGCACACACCAAACAAACAAAACCATGAATACATCCTGGTCACATACCAAATAAAGAAAACCATGAACACATCCTGGTCACACACCAATCAAACAAAACCATGAACACATCCTGGCCACATACCAAACAAACAAAACCATGAACACATCCTTGTCACATACCAAACAAACAAAACCATGAACACATCAAAACCATGAACACATCCTGGTCACACCCCAAACAAACAAAACCATGAACACATCAAAACCATGAACACATCCTGGTCACACAGCAAACAAACAAAACAATGAACACATCCTGGTCACATACCAACCAAACAAAACCATGACCACATCCTGGTCACACACCAAACAAACACATCCTGGTCACATACCAAACAAACAAAGCCATGATCACATCCTGGTCACATACCAAATAATCAAACCCATGAACACATCCTGGTCACACAACAAACAAACAAATCCATGAACACATCCTGGTCACATACCAAACAAACAAAGCCATGATCACATCCTGGTCACATACCAAATAATCAAACCCATGAACACATCCTGGTCACACAACAAACAAACAAATCCATGAACACATCCTGGTCACATACCACATAACCAAAACCATGAACACATCCTGGTCACACACCAACCAAACAAAACAATGAACACATCCTGGTCACACACCAAACAAACAAAACCATAAACACATCCTGGTCACATACCAAACAAACCAAACCATGAACACATCCTGGTCACACAGCAAACAAACAAAACAATGAACACATCCTGGTCACATACCAACCAAACAAAACCATGACCACATCCTGGTCACACATCAAACAAACAAAACAATGAACACATCCTGGTCACATACCAAATAAACAAACCCATGAACACATCCTGGTCACACAACAAACAAACAAATCCATGAACACATCCTGGTCACATACCACATAACCAAAACCATGAACACATCCTGGTCACATAACACATCCTGGTCACATACCAAACAAACCAAACCATGAACACATCCTGGTCACATAACACATCCTGGTCACATACCAAACAAACAAAACCATGAACACATCCTGGCCATTAACAGAGAATTTTAACATTCTGTTCCATCAAGATTGTCCATTGTTCATTTTTTTCAGTCGTTGGTAGTTGAAAATGTTTATAAGGAAGCTTAAGGCAAACATAAAATTATGTAGCCTCTCCCGTCACTTTGCAAAAACAAACAAATTAATTCCTCAAGTCAAAGCATTTCCTCTTTCCATCTAAACCCTCCTCTGACATTAATCTTCAAATTGTTGAAGTTGTTCAGTACCCCATAGGAGTATAAGTAGAACAAGATGGTATTGAGACAAATCAGCTGTTAACATACTTGAAAATGACAAGTGAAAAAAATGATCTGTGTTGGCCACCAAGGAGATTTCTTTTTTTTAAATATTCTATTCAAGTTGTCTTTCTTCATACAACCTTGCCAAAACATATGACAGTGATTCCTGGATCGTGAAATTGGTTGAAAAATGTTACTGGTTTTTGTTTCCATTATTAGATTGTAGGGTGTTAGATGACTCGCCCCAAAATCTAAACATCAAAAGCTGTTACACCCCAATTTTGATTGATGTCACCCAAACCATTTTGCCTCCAAAAGTCTTAATGCCCCATGCATTCACCCAAAAGCTTCAGAAACTATAGACCGAAATCAATGAATTTTGTGAGAAGATATTGATGATTTCCCCTGTAAATTGCTGATATCGGGTGATAACCCAGTGCGTACGTCCCGATTGATGAGGAAAATTTTAGGGTAGATCTTTCTACTTAAAATAATGGTATTGGAGGCAAAATGTTCAAAATTCAAACCAAGTTTGTTTTGAGTACATCAGGGTCTTATCATATCTGAAAGCTGCATTATGCAGATTTTTTTTACTGATTTTCTTTTTCTTATCTTTATACACTGGGGTCCAATAATATAACCGTAAATACATATAGTTTATATACAAACACATCATATTAGAGTGTCCAGCACCCTTGTTACAGACCCTTTTTTTCAATAGGTGCTGCACACATTGATTACATAGTATGTGACATCATATCAGTTAGCAGCTATAACGTAGCTTCTGACTATAAGATATTTTTTATATTGCGTCTGAGGGCAGAGGAGGCCAGGTTATTAGTACTACATATCAGTGTGTGCAGCACCTGTGCTTTTTCACTTACTTTTTTTTCCTAGATTGCATGCGTTTAGTTTCAGCAACTAGCCATCCTTTTCATTTGCCCAAGCTAAGGGGAGATAATCCAAATTGTTTTTTTTTACTTGGCGGAAAAAACATCCCAAAAAAACTTTGGAAGTACAGTGATTTTATCATATTTTCCAGTGTTAAATCAGGGTTATTATTGCTGTTTTTATATCTTTGATTCCCCTTGGTTGTGTACCAATCAAAACATCGATGGAATGCATATGGGGCACAGGTTACACACGAGAATTTCTGAAATTATTGAAATATAGCTTTTTCCTTCTAATAAGAGTACATGCATGAAAACCATGACAAAATGTCATGACATTGAACCTTAAATTTCATTGTTCATATGACAATTTGACACAACCGTTCTTGGTATGAAAATGACGATTTTAACACAAGGGGGATTCTGATGGTAAATGAAAGATGGTGGTCGCACGGTTTCGAAAATGTAGGCAATGCATTTTGCCATGTAAGACTTGTCGCTATACTCGTCAGATCAGGCAGTTTCAGTTGTGCTTCAATATGATTATTGTCTTTTTTTAATTTTGTGTTTTTTTAACATGAAATAACTGAGGCTGTTGTGAAAATGCCTTACTACATTCTACATTGAATTCATAAATTTAAATGTTTTTCCACTTCCAAAACTGTTAAGAAAATGGATCGGTACAGACTGTCACCTTGTGTTGGCTATTTTCAAGTTCTTGCCGGGAAATTAGTCATATTGTTATCCATTTAAATTCTCCAAATTTATTTTGGCTCAGCTTTAACCCAGGACCAGGCCTAGGTTAGCCCATATTTTAACTATTATATCTAAGCCATCCCTTTGGAATGTTTAGTTTATTCTAATGGTCCTTGTGCTTTGAAAAAGATGTAATCAACTCCAGATTTAGTGAAAGGTTTTTATTTATACTTCCTTTATAAAATAAGAAGCGTGTAACCCCCGGATTTGGATCTTGAAGGCGAGTTATCAGGATTTCTAATTTTTCCCTAGGGGACATAACTTTGTTTTCCAATTAATTTTTTGCATTATAATTATCAGAGTGATGTTAAACTTGAACTGTGAAAATCTCATTTGAAATCAGAAAAGGATATTGATTCTGATACTGTTGTAAAAAAGAAAAATATATGTTTGCACTATTTATGCCAAAATAAGGATGAGTACCCTTTTCAGAGAATTTCTTGAAATCCCACTTTTTTGCAGGTGCATTTTAAAATTTCAAACAGCTCTCAAGAATTCAGTTTTTAAGATGAAGTCATTTTCATTGGTGTTCTGTTATCAACAGATGGTGTCCCTGCAGGTAGGGCGGAAGAATTGTACCTGCATGCTGCACCCATTGCATGATCGTAAGAGGCGACTAAATTTGGGATCTTATCTTTTCTCTTTATTCTAAACAACTTTCTTCTTCCTAATGTCTCCCTTGACAATGTCTAGCTTTTGACCTTTAGTTGTGCGTTCGCCCTTGTGAGGAAGCTTAAGCGAGTTAAGGCTTTGGGTTCTGTTTGGGGCCTGGCCGAGACATACCAGAGTCTGTAAAAATGGTAGTTTCTACTCTTGCTTAACGCTCAGCAATTTAGGAGTGGGACGAATGGTTCGCCCGTTGTCAGTATAATGTGACCGGGTGGGGTGTTCTGCTGGGTGTCTTCGGGAGTATATTTCAGTGAGGTAGCACTATAAAGTCTGCATCAGTTCCGCGCCATCATAAAGAGACAAACACAAACATATCACAGCCTCCCAAAACACTAACACTACACACATGCATCTTGCACACATGGGAGGCCGTCCTTAAATGACCATAGCTGTTGATAGAACGTTAAACAATATTAAACAAAATCAGCAGATGGTAATCATTTAAAAAATACTAATTAATACAATCAGGGATGTTGATACAATACACTTTCTTTCAAAAAAAATGGTTCGGCATCGAATTCAGCGCCAGAATCATACTTGGACAAAAAAGATACTATTGGTAGGTAGTTGAATGTCATATTAGTTAATGTCACAGCATCCCGACCTATATCAAAATGTATAACATATGTAGCAACAGATAAAAATATAAGGGCGCCTGCTAACATGGAATTCAATCATTTCGTTTTCCCATTGGTTTTTATTATCATTTCACTTGCTGTCTGTCAGACTAAGAAGTAGTAGTGTGTCGTACATTACCTAGATGAACTTTGGAAGCTCTCAGCGGAATCGACCTTTGGAAACCATGAAATCTCGGGCTGTCGATCAGACTATCAAAGGAAGCCATCTTACTTTGAATTTCGTGCCCCTTTATTTCCCATAATGCACCCGACTTCCGTAAACAAACACTGCCACGTGCTTCTGTGTGTGTTTGGACAAAGACGTTTAGGCCTAAGGCAACATATGATAAATGCTCTATTAGAAACCCTACTTTTATAAAAAAAAAATAAAGAAATCTACAAGTCCTTACATTAACCAAAGTTCCGTGTGATTGACCTCGAGTTGCGTTGTACTAAAATTAAATTTCATTGCACAAATAAATATATTACAGTGCACACGTAACATGGGAAGCAACTCTGAATCTATAACACATCCCTGGCCAGAGTGAAATTATGAATAAAAATATTAAATATGATAAAGATATTTAAATATATAAGTAATACAATCATCAAAGTCACTATGAAATATCTACAGACATTATTTAATATAGACTGATTATTTTTTCATTGAAAATTTTCCACACTTCAAAAGTTCAAAAAAGCATCTGACTTTAGGATATATTCTTATAATTTTGATTTTCATGTTTGGATAATCAGGGACAGTATATAGATATATCCCTGGGATAATGTAGAGAAAATATCGAACTATTTTTGTGGAGGTTTTACCCTTATGTTCTGATGTCTCTTCAGTTTTGTTTTTCATATCAAATTGAGTTATCATTTTATTCTGGTATGATTTTTTTTGTAGTTTATATTGAGCTTATTATATTATTTTTACTAAAAATTGAATTGAAGGAAAGACAAACTCTTCCTAAGATAAGATATCAGGGGCCATAACTCTCATATTAGCAGCTTAATAGGTTAGATGTGTATAAAGCTTCCTTAATAAATAGAGGAGAGGACCAGGTTACAAAACATCAACTGGGATATGATTTGCAACTTTTTTTAAGGTTTACAATTGCAGCCAACTAAAAGGTGGGCAGTGATGTCAGTACCATTAAAATTGGTCCTTCCAGTACAGCAGTGTTACTGACAACATGGCATCCATACGCCGACAACCTAAATTGCAGTATTTCCCGTAACTTATTTTAAGAGGGAAAACTAAATAATTACAACAATATTTTTACATAGATATATTTATTACAACAAAATTAACAAAGTCTACATGTATGACATAATTGAATTTACATAGATGAAATAGACAAGTTGCAAATGTACACATTGTAGTAGGTAAGAATTAATAACAGCCTATTTTTAACTCGTAAAATTAATTATACATTTATTAGTGATAGCCAAGGGGGCATCAGAAATACAGTAGATATCAAATTAAAAAGGATACATTCTCGTATTAAGGTAAACTAATAAAACATCCCTTTTTTCATTTTCAAATTAAATTTAGATTAAAAATTTGGAAATAGGCTTTACATTTTTTTTTCATTACACAAGCTTTTATTCCTGAATTTTAAAGTCATTTCCTCTCAAATTAAGAGATCAACTGCTTCATTTTGTGGATATGTACGAAACACTTTGATTCAAAGGATTCATGCAATGGTACAGAAACATTGTTACATGATCAGAAACTGTAAGCCATTCATGCAGTGAAGACTGGCTCTGATACAGAAACATTGTTGAAGGAAGACTTATCATTAGTTATCAAAATATTCCAAAGTAGATTATCCATAAAAAATAAATGCTTAAGGTATTTACAGTGATATATCATGGCTGCTATCATTGGTAGGGTGCAAGATGAGCATACAAAATGTATTGTATGTTTTTACATTGGCATAGTCAAAAGAGAGAAAAAAAGCAAAAGGGGAGGTTTGAAGAAGAAGAAATGCAGTTGAAAAAAACCAAAACATCAGGAAATAGATAAAGACAATAATAGATAAATGACATAGTACATGTATTTGAATTGAAAACAACATCCTCATCTGAAATCCAGACAAAGTGTAAATCCAGCATACAAATAGAAAAAGCATGAATTTATTGATATATAAAACAATGCATTATTGCATAACTTATAGTAAGTTAAAAATAGCATAGAGCAAGATCATTTCATACCTGTTTTTTCAAAGTTATTAAAATGTTATAATCACACATCTTTACATCATTTTGAACACACAAGTACATTGTACTAAGGATTTATGCTACTGTAACTGTATTGACCCTCTCCTGTCTATAAGTGTTGTTCACTTAAGAAGCTGTATAATTTGGTGACAAATTTTAAAGTTTCCAAAGTTGAATACATTGACAGAACATGAGAAGTTCTGCAATAATTACTTTATAAATAAAAATAAAATAATTTAATACATGTTTTTTTTTTAAAACGTTCAGAATTTGTTAGTTCATTGGTTATTTGCAACAACTTTTCAAAAAGAACTTTTAAGAAAATAAAATAGTTTAATAAACTTTTGATTTAATAATGCAGCTACCTCCCTTTAATAAACCTGACAACAGGGAAAAATATTTGAAAAGAATATTTCACAATCAATTTCTTCAAACGAAACTAAACATTGCATAGGATTGGAAAACACTACAAGTAATGAATTATGAAACATATAATTTTGTTGACTTTATTTTTTGAACTCCTAAATGCAAATAGTAACACGATAGGGAGGACCTGCAGTTAACACCTTTGAACAATCATCAGGCTAGAGTAGATACCAATTCTCAGTTCATCGATGTTTTCATGTTTTATAATTGTAATGTGTATTCCATGAATATACAGAATTGTATATATATAAAAAACAAAAACTTTATTAATACAAAGCCTTTCAGCCTCCATTCACATCAGACCTTTGATTTGAATATATGGAAAGTCTGATATCTTCATTTATTTTCTTGAAGACAGTATCATTATTTATCTCAGAATAACTTAAAATTTACAAAGTTCCACTTTAGGATCGAAATGACTCCAGTGTTGCTTCCACACTTGCAGCACTTTCTTCTACTTCCTTTTTCAGCGAAGCAAACTTTTTTATCTGAAATAATACAAAGAGACTTTGTCAATATGTATTGATTAATATCTATAACCCTGTGTATGTCTGATGGGTGATGATGGTGATAGAATACATGTATACATATTCTGATGATCATTGATTGATTTTTCAAAGATTATTTAACAGATTATGACAATATTTCTTATTCGTAATTGTGATGTCAAATAACATACTAATTATTGTTTAAATCGGTCATTGTTTAATGAATGAAATCTTCAAATACGGTAATAATGAGTATTGGCCCTATCCTATTTATCTCCCCTTGATCACCATCCAGAATGATACATTATCACCAACAGATAGTTTTTTTGACCTTTTGAAATCTTCCACTGTCAGATGACAACAATAACAAAATACAAACCATTCTGTTTTTCTGTATCTGCATTGATAAGCGAATAAATTCCTCCATGGTTAATTTTTCAACAGGTTTGTCCAGGTTCAGGAATAAACAGGACGAAGAATGCTTCCTGTGCTCATCCCTTTGAGAAAAATATATAAAAACAATCATTTGGAATACCTTCATGTTATCTCACACAGGTGAATGTATTTTGCAAATCTAACAAAGTAATGCAACATAATGCAGTAAACAAGAAACATTCCTTAATAAAGATAAGCAACAGAGTTTAATGTATGCAGTTATAAGTATGAAATAACTGCATCTGTGACAATGCTTAAAAGATATGAATAATTTAATTCGACAATATACACACACAAAGATTTAGCCTTAGGAAAACTGTTCACTAACAATATACATGCTGATCGTTCAAAAGATGGCAAGCCGCAACATGTAATTTTGATATTTTTGTGTGTAATATATATGCAGTTTCAAATTTTGTAGAAACTGTATTGTTAGCCAATCAAAAATTAAGTCAGCATTCAGACTGCACTATTTGAGTCAGATCTTAAACATGTCTACTGGAAAATGTGATTAGGTGTACATGTATTCACTGCAATACATGGTAATTTTGTGATGATAAGTTAAAGTTTTTATCATAAAAAAGCAATCTAGTAGAAATGTGTGATTATGAAAGAAATTATCCTTTTTTATCCAAAGGCCTGATATTTTGTGGTCAATCCTTCTCATGCAACCAACTCAATTTAAAAGACTACATGTGTTAAGAGACCAATTTTAATGCTCCCCTTTAAAGTTAATTATTCACTGTTTAATGAACCTGCATTGATCATGAAGAGACCACTTCCATTATGAGACTCAAGGTTGGTCTTTCAATACAGATTTGGCTGTATCACGGTTACATGGGGAAAGAGTATGCTATCAAAATAGTAATACAATAAGCTCTTGATAATTTGTATTTCATTATAATTTATGGAAAAAAATATATGCAAATCAGAAGCAAGCAAAATTTCGTCTGTCAATACATAAATCACGATAATCGGTCTCCACATGTACAAAGAATCTTCCAAGATAAGATCATATTTACATTGTCAGCTATTGTCAAGATGTGGTGGAATTATAATCAGGTTCATCTAGCACAACCATTGAAAAGTTTATGCCTGATATTTCGATGAATTAAGTATGAAACAAAAGAGCGAAAGAAATTCACCAGGTTTAAAGAGAAGGTCCCAGATAAATGAATTAACAATCAAAGCTCATTCTACATAGAAAATCATACAATCAACATTTAAGTGATTAAGTGACAATTGATGCAAGACATCTGAATGGGCCACAGTTGAGTGAGTTGACCACTTCTAAATTGAGATGATGGGTCCAAAGACTTGCATATAACCAGGCACTATTAATACAAAGCATAGCAGAATTTATGTGTTGATTTGTCCTGTCGTACATTTTTAAGTCATCGGATTATTTTATATGCACATTGCACTGGTTGTGCTTGATGAACTGTATTCAAAATATTACAGTCACTAGAATAAAGAATGAACATTGTACCAGTATATTTAACAAGAATACCGCGGGGCAGAACAATAAACACCCGTCGAATGCCATATATAGTGTTATATACTTTCTTACATTGAAATAAATCTGCATCATTCTAAGAGTGGTTAGCCGACATGCTATAAAAAATGTAGGAGAAAATCTCCGGATAAAAAATCAAATGGCAATAACTTTTGCAAAAATTGTTGAATCAAAATTCTTTTAAAGGAGACACAACTTCATATCATGATTATAATGTTTACCAAGTTTCAAAGAGATTGGTAAACAAATGTAGGAGGAGATTGCCAGACAAACAAAAGTTTACGCCGGACGGACAACCCCATACCATAATGCTTTCTGTCAAGTTTGACGGGCGTATAAAAAAGAAATTATATTAAGAAAATGAAAATATGTGTTTACCATGGATTATCACTTCTCTCCCAACCTTCAAGCTCCTTGAAGCATACAAAACATTTGCAGGCATCAGGTGCATCTTTGGTTGGGCAATGGTAGAAACCAGCAGCAGCCATCTGCAATGAAGATAAGATGAAAAATAGAAATTAGTAATTAAATCATGCGTAAATAAGTATTTAAGGTTCCCTTGATATTATTTACTTTGAGGTAAACATATATATCAATCTGAATTTTAACTACAGACCAATCCATTTTTTTGTCATCCCTGTTAGTGCTAAAGTTACCACCTGCAACACTGATATCCAAAATTGCCTTCTTCTAGATGACAAAAACTGATCACATGTTGTAATACTAGTATAGGAAAAGATTACATAGGTAGGCACTGCCTGTTATCTTATCTAATTAAAATTTGTTAAGATGAGAATTCACCAGTTGCTGATCAGCTACATTGATTTGATCACTGAGTTATCACTGAGTTATCACTGGTCATGATTATTTGCCTTTTCTCATTTTTATTTTTAATCCAAACAAAATGAAGAATTATATTTCTATGCTCTATTCATAGCTACTCTAGATCTTTACCTATAGGAAATGGATGTGATACAGAATGCCACCAGCTTTTGTGATGTTTGAAAGAAATTTATATTTATATATCAGCGATTTTGTTTCTCAATAAACTTAATCTCACAGTAAATATTAAAGGGTAAGAGAGGCGGAATTCCAGATATATGTAAAAGGTTGAAAACATAAGTCCAAGTGCCGAAAATGATATAATAAATTAATATTATATCAAAACGATTTTTGGTAAAAGTAGACTGAAACATCTGATACAAATATCATCTTCTTTGTAATGCATGACTTTCTTGGGCCTTTTCCCACAATTTAAGTGTCCCATTTTGGGTATACATATATATACTGGACAGTAAGGTAGCAGTATACGGTAGAGAGGTGTGGCCATGGGTGATATTTTAGTTAAATGACTAACCCCTGTATAATGATATGTAAAAAAAAATATAAAAATAAAACTGTACTAAAATTGGTATAAGCATGATGAAGTGGGCTATGTGAGCTTCACATTTGTAAAAAAGAAAGAAGATTTTTTTTGGTTCGAGAATAAAATTTTGGCCATAATCCGAAAGGGTGCGTACACATGAAAAGCTAGCTTTACAGGAGGTAAAATTTTGACAACAGCACACGACGCAAAATTGCAAAAAATCAAGTTTTACAACTTTACTGGGACCCAGATAATTCTGCAACCAGGTAGGTAATCTTTAATTTCAGACAGAGCTTAGGAAAAAAATTACTACTTGCGGGGGTCAAATTTTGGGTTAAAAATAGCATTTTTTGGCATTTTTTGGTAATTTTTGATGTGGTAACCATGGTTTTCACACAAGTGACATACATAGAAAAAAGAGGTTTATACACTTCTCAGTGCTTTATATGTATTGTAAATGTAATGCAGTTTACAAATATATATACATGTATACATGTGTTGTGTAGGGTAAATCCGCTGTGTTTACATTTCCTGGACATGTGCCTTGTTTATTAGAGTCGGGCCATTTCCACTGTATACTGCTACCATATACACATAGAACTTGATTTTTTCTGAAAAATGCCTTTTTATGCTTGATTCAGCTTCACTTTCATTCATTAATACTTAAAACTACTCAAAAACGCCAAAACCCCGTTACATAGATAGGTCAATATATAGGTTGATAGCCTGTTACCTGTGGATGTATAAAGAGGGGTAACTCGCAGGCACTTGTGAAATTCTGCAATTCATCACATATGTGAAAATTGTGTTATTGGTAAAATTGATACAAACATCAAATAGTTCACAGGCTATCTCCTGATGCATTCATGCTAGATTTCAGTCTGTTTCACTCAGTTCAGCACCCGGTAGCCATGGTTACTAATACATAAAGTTGTTTTTATTGAAAATGGGTAAAATATCTGTTTTCATTCTAATTACACTATTTTAGATGGGTTTTTTCCACTTGATTCAGCATACAGATGAAATAAGCAAAGTCAGTTATGTCAATAAATTTTATTTCCATAATTACAGCTGAAGGAAATCTTTTTTTTCTAGCGAAATATGTTAAATGAACAAATTCTGAGGGTCACTGTCAATTCTAGGCGCGGAAAGTAAATAACGGTTGCTATGATGGCACTTGTCTGATTTTTCAGAATATCTGACATTTCTGTGCTGTTCATCGGTTACGGGAAGTGTGTCTGTTGCTAGTTTGTTGTTGAGATGGGTTTCCAAGTGTTCAATTTTTTGATATCTATGATAGATGCCCATTGATGACGTCATAGTTATGATGACATCACAGTTAGTATGACATCATCAAACAAGACAGTAACATCATAGTATCACTGTACTGTTTGTTTTTCACACGCACATGATCTCAAAGCATCAAATTTCACCCAAAAAGAAATTTTATTCATGAAAACTACAAACCTATTCAAGTTTTTATTTTTCAGATTACCTCCCTTTGTTGGTATTTTGAGAGCAGAATTGGTAAATACACCTGTCAGGAGAATTCATATTACTCGGTCACTATTAAAGTGAGAAAGGAAATGGATACATCGTTGTGTTCATTGTCTCATTTTCCAGACATTTAAAAGGTTTTAATTAAATTTTGGGAAAAAGACAGTTTGTTTGTTTGTTTGATTTTGTTTAACGTCCTATTAACAGCTAAGGTCATTTAAGGACGGCCTCCCCTGTGTGCAAGATGCATGCGTGTAGTGTATGTGTGTGTATTTTGGGAGGCTGCGATATGTTCGTGTTTGTCTCCTTGCATTTTTGTGATAGTGCGGAACTGATGCCGACTTTATAGTGCTACCTCACTGAGACATACTGCCGAAGACACCCAGCAGGACGCCCCAAAAGAAAGTGATGTAGCAGTATACAGTAGAGGGTTGTGGCCATGGGTGATATTTTTGTTAAATGGCTAACCCCTGTATAATGATATGTAAAAAAAATATAAAAATAAAACTGTACTAAAATTGGTATAAGCATGATGAAGTGGGCTATGTGAGCTTCACATTTGTAAAAGAGAGAGAAGATTTTTTTGGTTCGAGAAAAAAAAAAACACATGAAAAGCTAGCTTTAATTTACAGGAGGTAAAATTTTGACAACAGCACACGACGCAAAATTACAAAAAATCAAGTTTTACAACTTTACTGGGACCCAGATAATTCTGCAACCAGGTAGGTAATCTTTAATTTCAGACAGAGCTTAGGAAAAAAATTACTAGTCAAATTTTGGGTGAAAAATAGCATTTTTTGACATTTTTTGGTAATTTTTGATGTGGTAACCATGGTTTTCACACATGTGACATACATAGAAAAAAGAGGTTTATACACTCCTCAGTACTTTATATGTATTGTAAATGTAATGCAGTTTACAAATATATATACATGTATACATGTGTTGTGTAGGGTAAATCCGCTGTGTTTACATTTCCTTGACATGTGCCTTGTTTATCAGAGTCGGGCCATTTCTACTGTATACTGCTACCTAACTCACTGTCATGCAATGCAAAGAAGTATGTTCATGTATGCTAGGGCTGCAACAATACACATTGAATACTTCACAGTACAATACATTTCACAGTATGATGTATGATACCTTATGATTTGGTCCGTACCATATGATACACATATATATTATATCAGGTCAAAAGGTAAACTTCATATTGAATGAATGCAGGATTTTACAGTTTTGACTAGACTAAATTATAACGTATATCATTATTTTTTCATATTATTCCCGATAAGTGATTGGCCAGGAGTGCATCATGTGTCCACCGATAAAAACTGATATTGACTCGGAGCGCATGATTTTTGTTGAAGGACAGTTCTAAAAATAGAATTATGACGTTTCTCCAAACAACGCACTGTCCCACTTCCGAAGCTTTTTTGTTGTGTTTTTTTTTCAGATTGCTTACATCACTATTTTGGAAAATATTAAAACCATTGTAGCCTTTAACTTCGGTCAATACCTGGATTTATCGACTTGAGAAAAGATAAATTGACCGAGGACGCAGTCCGATGTTAAAATTTCTTTTCTCGGTTGATAAATCCAGGTATCGACCTCAGCCATAGGCTATAATTGAATAGTATACATATATAAATGCTGCCAAAATAAAATGTTTGTGTAATATGATTTTAAATACTTCTGCACAGTGGCCAACAACTGAATGGAAAGATTCCAAAACAACAAGTAAACTCTTTTGAGTTAAAAAATGAAAAATAAAATGATAATTTCAGTACTGTTAATTAGTGTATGTATCGCAATACTGGCAAACAAAACAATTTGAAATGATTCATACAAAAGTATCACAATACAATATATCGTTGCAGCCCTATGATATATTCAATTTTCAATTGATGATGCTTTTATGACAATTAAAATGTATATTAGCTTTATTGGCTACATTATTATGATTAAATTAATGGACAGCTATATAGCTTAGGCTAAAGGCTAGAATAATCACAAAAACAAAACTGTCTTAATGTACGTGCCATGCGCTGCTATTCATTTATTAGGATATCATTTTCAAAAATTAATCAGAATGTTCTCTGAAATATTTGAACTCATGATCATGTGCAGGGACGTATACTGTCCCTGTCATGTGTAACAGGAAAAAGATTGAATAGTGTGATTTCTCCAGGGATTGAACCTGCGACCACAGACTTCCTAGTCAGACGCTCTACCACCGAGCTAAAGAGAAATTCCCATTAATCTAGAAGGCGTAATCCTGTGAACAATCAAAATCTGCCACAAACTTATAATTTAAAGCTTATAAAAAATATTTAGCCAAAATACCAATTCGTCCCTTTCAGAATACAGTTACAAATGTTCAAGGGACTAAATGACCCTACGAGTATTTCGCGTTCTATTTATAGAGCCAAATGCACATCAACTCGTTATAGTAAAAAAATAGGGGATGGTGTCTATTTGCGAAAAATGCACAACCGGAAAATGGGGGCGAGGGGGGGGGGCATATCATTCATTCGTCTACATATAGCAATTACCTTTGCCGGAGAACAACTTCCTGTCTTAAATGGCCATTTCTTGAAAGAATTGAACCTTTCATCTTCCGTGTGCATAAAATACTCTTGATCGTCTCCCATAATTACGTTTGCAGGTATATGTTATCTTAGAACTTTCAAATAAAGCGCTCTTCTAAAAATCCGGATATTACATTATCATTCTAAATTTAAAAATGGATCATAATTCCGGAAATCATTTCATCATCATTTTCCATTTCGCTTGTGATACATTTTATATGCATCAAAGTATAAATTGTATTACTGTAATGTATGGTAGAATGTTGTGCTCATGCATTCAAAAGAACTGATTATGTAATCAATATAAGAGGATATACTTAAAAAAATTACACACACAGATTAATGAGATTGTTTCCGCTTCCACTTTTAGATGCATTATGTCATTTCCGTAAACAAAGAAAGTCTGTCATTGAGATTTATCTACGTTGTTCTAGACACTTCTGAAAAAACCTGACACACCATTTTTAACTTGCTGATGAGTAACATCAATCATTTCATCAACAGCAAGAGCGCACAGTAGACGACTGGTTAGTTGGTAAGATTTTGATAGTTTGCAATGGATGAAGTGCAGAAAAGTATTACTCAGGATTGTATCACCTGTTAGCTATAGTTAGTCATCATTCTATTAAAGGTTAGATTATTGGCTATGTGGTTTTATTGTCTTTTCTTACATCATTTAACAACATACAGATAAAAATCGAAAATATGTTTTTGTCCTTTGATAGTTTTCATTTTTATATAAAGTCTTCTTGGTTGAGAAAGGGCAGGTCCAGTACACTCTGCAGATTGAGCTATATATATATAAAGTTATAGCTGTAAAAACCTATAATAGCTCTATTGACCTATCTGATATAGGTCTTTTGTTGAGCTATTTTCATGTGATTTCCTTTTTTAAGGAAAACGAAAGTCGCTTTTAAAAGAAGATTTTATCATTAGGTAGATAACAAAAAACATTAAATATAAGCATTCTTTTTAAAAAAAGAAAATAAAAATGAAAAATGAAAATAAACATCTAAATGTATGCTTTTAGTAGTCAACATTAACCATAAACCTTATTGTTTTATGCGACTTTCCTTTAATTTAATGAAAATTGAAATCTGAGAAAAATATAGGTCAATACAGCTATAATTTACAGGTGAATATAGCTATAAAGGTCTTTATAGCTATATAGCTCAAACGGCAGAGTGTACTGGACCTGAAGGGATAGAAGGGTACAAGTTTTCTCCTATCAAGGGCCCATATATATATACACACTGGAAAATGTTGAAACATAACTGATATGATTGTATCAAGTACAAAGAACACCAATATCTTAAAAGAATCATCGTGTATAATTATGGTAATATGGCAAAGCCTGAAAAGAGCATACTATAGACAGTTATATATTCTTATTTATTTAGAATTTTACATCTTAGATGATTTATTCATATACAATACACAGTGCCATATTGTAGTATTGTAAATATTCAAAATATCTACATCTAACTGTTACATCTTCCACTGCCTGTCAATCATTTAACCGTTGAAAAGTTACATAGATTGTAATGTTATAGTATGCTGCATGTTATATCACTTATATGATATGAACTTGTTATTTGTTCATTTTATCAAACTTTAAGAAGATATAGGAAAATAACACATCAATTCTAAATTCTAAAATTTGTTTGTACTGTGTTTTATTATGTTCCATGGCAATGAGAGATCTGTCTCTCAATGAGACCAATTGATAACATGAACTGCATTAGTTCTGTTCTGTATTTTATTTTGTAATGGTAGCCTTGCTGTTTTAAGATGAAGGATCTTTTATGGTTTTGGTGCCAATACCATAAGCAGGTCAGTGATAATAGCATGTTTACTGGAATCCAACAAATGTTACAATTAAGACATAATGTTTATTTAGTATTGATTTTTTGATTGAGAGAGCACATGCATATATGCACTGGCTTAATTAATCCAGAATTGTTGAGTATGGACTAAAAGTTTATGCTTTACTTCCTTAACCTATAGCTGGTGGATAGTGGTATATTCCTGGTTATAATATTGTCAGTAAAATACAAAGTTTACTCTTTAAAAAAAAAAGATTTATATGTTTAGTTCATTGTATATATTTTTTATATTTTTTTTTATTAGAAATCGTAAATAGCCTCCCTTGTGCTGATCAAGAGAGAAGAAGGATGGCAGAGAAGGGAGACAAGGATGAGTTGGATTTCCCCTTGGGTGGAGTTACATCAGATAATGAGGATGAGCTTAATTCCTCCATGGCAAGCACTGGGAGTGAGGAAGGACACGATATAAAAAAGAGACGAACACAAACTCCCAGTCCGCGCAGGGCTTCACCATTTTCAGTTCCAGGTAAAAGATATTCATTGTAAACTGTATAAATTCATGATCATTGATTAAGTTTGGTAGTCTCATGTCAACTGCTATTTGATGGTTGTGCTTTATGTTGAAAAGGGTAAATAGAGGGAAGGCAATTTTATTGACTGATTAAAAATAACTAGCAACTATACTTTGAGAAAACTGAACTTGTACTATATAGTGACATATATAGCAGCCTGGTAAAATACTAGACGCTTCCTAGTCCTACTAACTTGGCTAGGGATTATTTCGCTGTAGCTCAGTTGATAGAATGTCAGAGGAGTAAACCAGAGATCGCTAATTTGAGCCTTTGCGAAACATTGCTTTGACAAATATTGAATTCAGTTATATTGCTATTGTGATAGGGACAAAGGATATGTTAAAAAAAAAACTCAGCTTATCTCTCACGAGCATTTCTGTTAACCATGGAAACTCTGGTCAAGTACTTTCCTGTAGGGGGAGTTGTTGTCACTCTGGAAAAAAACTAGCCACTTCCTACCAACTCGGGAGAGCATCAGAGTAATAAACCAGAAGTCTTTGGTTCAGCTCCTATCGGAATCCTTGAAAAAGTTATTACCAGCGTCTTACATAAGCTACATGTATAATTATTGCTGCGGTTAGGTATATATAATGAAATAATTTTACAGCCTCACCACCTCAGTTCATGACAATGGAAGAACTCATCAAGGCGACTGCTGGGGTTAAGAATATGAGCCTTGCTCATGAGATAGCAGTGGATGCAAATTTCAAGATTGCTCCTGCAGAAAAGGATCCTAAAAGGTGAAATATTTAGAGGATATCTATTGAATGTCTGGTTTTCAAAATTTTATTATTTCATCATAATGTTATGATCGATGCTTGACACATTTTTATTTCAAGAAGATCTTGGCTCTCTTAAATATTCAAAATAAATTTTGACCGGAATCAGCCTTTACTTAAGTTTCCTTGGGGCAATTTTAGGACAAAGTCCAAATTCAAGAACAAAAATTGAGGTTAAAGTTAGGTCAGATGGTTCTCATCCAGGGCATAATTTTTCAAATGATTAAAATATTACTGAGATTGTACAGACATGCCATTTATAGGTTATGTGTAAATGGGCTTTCAAAGGACCCTCACTTCAAAATCAAGATAACAAACTGACATAAAATAACAAGGACTGACTGGTAGAGGTGTTCTGATCACTCAATCTGTGTATTGATCACCAGTGCAGTACACTTATTAGTTATAAGTGTGTAAAATGCCATACTTTTGAAGACAAATTTTTGAGATGCTTACGGTAAAAAGATGTTAAAGGGTGAGAAAAATTGACAAAAAAATGTTTGCTTTACAATTGTTAAAATGTATTAAGATATTTTAAAATTATCTCCAGCTATCATTTGGAAAAGACTCTTTAAGATATACAACCCAAATAAAGAGTTTTCCTCAGAAATGTAACAGGTCCACCGTGACAGATCGATCGGTCCCAATCTGTATAAAGGCAAGCCAAAAATCACATTAAATTATAAAATATAGTCCTTAATTTGGGTGAGAGTTTTAGATGTACATTAAAAAAACCAAAAACCATTATGATTGATACTTAACAATCAAGAGTATTTATCTACAGAAAGGTGTGTGTGTGTGTGGGGGGTCAACTAAAACTATAAAACCTGCTGTAAAAAATATACATTGTTATCAGTCTAATCTGAGACCGTAATTCGGTCTGTTTGTACACTGACATTGTCAGAACCACTTTCTTGGCTAGTTTAGTTTGGACAAAAATCCAGACTGGACAGAGGGCAGTTTATACAGAATGTACTGTATATATATGGACTTCGAAGATCAAACATTCTTGCATCCATTGTTAGGAGTAGACTGAATGTGATGATAACATACTATTTTCAGTTTAGGTTCTTTCAAGCTTAATATGATGTAGTTGTAATGTGTATTTTTTTCTAAGAATTTCTTGTGTGTATCTTTCATACTAGCTAGCTGCTTAAATTATTTTTTGAAAAGTTTTATGGTTCAGTTTTGTTTTTGAAAATTATGCCTTTTATCTTATACAGTTTTGAAAAGCAAGTGGAAGTTATAATGCACAAGGCGTTTTGGGACGTGTTCCTGGAAAATATCAACCAAGATCCTCCTAACTACAATCATGCTTTAGTCCTTATTGGGGACGTTCAGAAGGTAAGTGATTTAATATGAAGCACTGGTGAGCCAGCTGTATTTCCATTGTATAATGTATTGATTAATTGATGAAGACTGTGTCTGCTGTATATACACTGTCTTACTGTATTATATTTTAACGTGGTATAATTTGGTGAATGGGTGACTACAATGCTGTAAGTGAAACAAGCTACTGGTAGATTCCAAGAATATGTTTAGTTCCACTTTCCTTTAAATGAGACCAGGGTTTTACAAACCTTGGCCAACTCTATGGAATATAAAGTTGTTTTTTCATCACCAGTCTTACATAGCTAGCAGTATTTCTGGGTTTTAGTTTCCAAGGTTTAGATTTTATTGTGGAACTTTGTAACAACTACTGATATTACCCAAATCATTGTTGTACAGTGTAACCTTTTATATACATTTTAAGATTTTATCAATGAAAATCTCAACACCAAACAACAGCAGGTCTAGTTAGGTTTCAGTGGCCTATCAAGGGGTTATTGATAGTTTACTAGCAGGGAGTAATCCTCAGCTGGTAGTACATTATACATGATCTAGAATAAATTATGTCAATGTTTCTGTCAATGAAATGTTGTTGTTTCCTATAACATTGGTTATGCACTGTAGAAAAAAATGAGTTGCAATTATTATTATAACAGTTACCAGGTAATTATGTTCTTTTAACAATGTGTGCATTCCTGGTGTACCAGCTTTCAGAAATTTACACTAACGGTTGCAGTAGCAACAGCTGGTGTTGCCAGGTTACACAAATACCGGTAGTTACATTAACAACTGTGTCATATATAAGGCTACATATAAGTTAACACCACTGGTTGTTACGGTATACAAATTGGCCCATTATTTAGCATGACTTTGGTCGCTATTACCAATACATTGTCTATAAACTAATCGCACTTCAAGGTCTGACCTTTCTGCAGATGTATGACATTATGATGATGAAATTACACAAAAATTGTTTGAAGTTATAGACTCATTTTGCAAAGTATTTAGGATTATGTTTATGCATTGTTATTCTTCAAAAAGATCATTGAACTATATGCTGACTGATCAGATGTTAAATGTTTTCAGGGCAGAAGAAAATATTGTGTATGTTGTGATTAAAATGTAGTGTTTTATATTCCTACAGCAACTGTTTTCAGTCATACTGCCAAACCAGGTACGACTGAAAGCCCAGATTACCGAGGTCCTTGACTTGGACCTGATCAAACAAAAGATGGAGAATGATGCATTTGATCTCTTCTATTATTCCAACTATGTTATCAACATCATGGCTAAACTGTGTTCTCCAGAACGAGATGAGAAAGTGGCACATCTACGAGAGATAAAAGAACCAGTACCATTGTTTAAGTGAGTACTGTGAATGAAATGGGGATGAAAGAACTTCATATACAGTGTTACCAGACCTATTTATTAACTCTTTAGGGCATTAAACATTACTACTAGTGATTTGCTTGTGAGCCTTACCTTTGTGAGTTGTCTCCCTTAAACTATATGCCAGCTTGAACAAACTTCTGCATCGTATTGACAGGCTGTGAATCTCAATTATTTATCACTGGCTATTGAGACATAAATGAGGTACCTATACATGCAATGTTTTACAGAGAGGAGGTATATTTGACTTGTTTATACAATAGTGTTATTTGAGATACCTGTATGTTGGTTTGTTACACGGGAGAAGGGAGAGTTGTATACACCTAGCTGTTTGAGATGTTTTCATGTTTTATTTAAGGAAAACAGTTACATCTGAGACTTGTTTGGTAGGTTGGAGGGATATTTGGGATACCTGTATTTACATTTTTCATGTGTAAGTAAGGGGATATATGTACATTGTACCAGATATATAAGATTTGATCTGCATGGTTATGAGATATTTTAGGGCTATATTTCATATTTATGAGACTTATTTTGTATAATAGTTATTTGTGGTATATATTGTATGATAGGGAGTTATTTGTGGTATATATTGTATGATAGGGAGATTATATAAACAAGACTTGTTTTGTGTGCTAGGAAACTGCTTGAGGTATGTGTTGTGTGTACATCTTACTCTGTTTTTGTGTTAGGGAGATCTGCTGTAGTATTAAGTATAAAATAGACTTGTTCTGTATAATAATGGGGTATTTGGGATATTTTGTTTTGCCATAAGGCAGTTTATAATATGTGGCTTTGATTCTTTTGTAAGGAAATATTTGAGGTAATTGTTGTACTGTAAGAAGATAAATGAGGCTTGTTTTATTTTGAGGGAGATATTTGATGTAGTTAATGTATAAGGACATTACTATATGGATATATTTGTGTGTAAGGAGACATTTGAGACTTGTTTTATTTTGTAGGGAGATATTTCAGGTGCTGGACCTGATGAAGATGGATATGGCTAACTTTACAATCCAACAGATAAGACCATACTTACAACAACAGTCAGTGGAGTATGAACGTACTAAGTTCCAGCAGTTCATCAAAACACAGCAGGGTAAACATACTGTTGTTGGTCATGTCCTCTTTGATGTTAATGTTGATATTTTATCTCTACTTCTGACTAGTTGTTCAATTATAAACTAACTGATATTGTATTTAGTTCTACTTTTACAAATATTAGTGTCATTACATCCAAGCCTCAATAAGAATATTTCATACCTTGCTAACAATGGTATCTGTCATTTAAGAAAAATGAAAGTGATATATAAACCAAATTTTGCATGGTTAATATCTATTTCTACCATAGCCCCTCAACACAACCAAGATTACAAAGGACTGTAGCATGATCCTTAAGCTTGCATCCTGTATAATGCAGCTCTCTAAATCTGGTTTTCTATATCAAATTTTAAGATATAATAACTGGAATAAGATAGGATAAACATCAGTCACTTGTTCTGGAACCTGTTTTTAATCTATATCAGACTAGTTTAGTTTGGTTTTATAGGTGTAAACATGCCATTAACAGCCAAGGTCATCTAAAGACATGTATATTAGACTGATGTTATTGAGCTGATCACATTGAATTAACACGTCAATGATTTCAGATAATAGGATATTGTTTGTGTTTTAGATGCTGGAATAGACGGTCTTGAGTTGACCAAACTATGGCTCAAGGGGTGTTTTGATGAACTGACCGATGAGGCAAACACTGACCAACAAGCCGGTGCTACTCCAAGTCTGACTCCAGCATCTGTACTGAATGAGGCTTACATGGAGCTGTTAAACTGGGACAGGCAGAAACTGTATCCAGAGGTGAGGCTTATAGCTGAGTGAGGGAAGGGAGCTCCAGTGGTGAGTAATAGATGGTAGGGCAGGGGCATTCTACACAGAGGTGAGACTTATAGATGTATGGAGAGGGGTATTCTACACAGAGGTGAGACTTATAGATGTATGGGGAGGGGCATTCTACACAGAGGTGAGACTTATAGATGTATGGAGAGGGGATTCTACAGAGGTGAGACTTATAGATGGTGGGGGAGGGGCATTCTACACAGAGGTGAGACTTATAGATGATGGGGGAGGGGCATTCTACACAGAGGTGAGACTTATAGATGGTAGGGCAGGGGCATTCTACATAGAGGTGAGGCTAATAGATGGTGGGGGAGGGGCATTATACACAGAGGTGAGACTTATAGATGGTGGGGGAGGGGCATGCTACACAGAGGTGAGACTTATAGATGTATGGAGAGGGGATTCTACAGAGGTGAGACTTATAGATGGTGGGGGAGGGGCATTCTACACAGAGGGGAGACTTATAGATGGTAGGGCAGGGGCATTCTACATAGAGGTGAGACTAATAGATGTATGGAGAGGGGTATTCTACAGAGGTGAGACTTATAGATGGGGGGGGAGGGGCATTCTACACAGAGGTGAGACTTATAGATGATGGGGGAGGGGCATTCTACACAGAGGTGAGACTTATAGATGATGGGGGAGGGGCATTCTACACAGAGGTGAGACTTATTGATGTATGGAGAGGGGTATTCTACAGAGGTGAGACTTATAGATGGGGGGGGAGGGGCATTCTACACAGAGGTGAGACTTATTGATGTATGGAGAGGGGTATTCTACAGAGGTGAGACTTATAGATGGTGGGGGAGGGGCATTATACACAGAGGTGAGACTTATAGATGGTGGGGGAGGGGCATTATACACAGAGGTGAGACTTATAGATGGTGGGGGAGGGGCATTCTACACAGAGGTGAGACTTATAGATGGTAGGGCAGGGGCATTCTACATAGAGGTGAGACTAATAGATGGTGGGGGAGGGGCATTATACACAGAGGTGAGACTTATAGATGTACGGAGAGGGGTATTCTACAGAGGTGACACTTATAGATGTACGGATAGGGGTATTCTTCACAGAGGTGAGACTTATAGATGGCGACAGGCATTCTACACAGAGGTGATACTTACATATAGTGGGGGAGGGGCATTCAACACATAGGTGAGAATTATAGATGGTGGGGGCGGGGTATTCTACACAGAGTTGATACTTATAGATGGTTGGGGAGGGGCATTATACACAGAGGTGATAATTATAGATGATGGGGAGTGGTATTCTACACAGAGGTGAGACTTATAGATGGTGGGGGCGGTGTATTTTACACAGAGTTGATACTTATAGATGGTTTGGGAGGGGTATTCTACAACGAGGTGAGACTTATAGATGGTGGGGGAGGGGCATTCTACACAGAGGGGAGACTTATAGATGGGGGGGGACAGGCATTCTACACAGAGGTGATACATACAGATGGTGGGGGCGGGGTATTCTACACAGAGTTGATCCTTACAGATGGTTGGGGAGGGGCATTCTACACAGAGGTAAGACTTATAGATGGTAGGGCAGGGGCATTCTACACAGAGGTGATACGTACAGATGGTGGGGGCGGGGCATTCTACACAGAGTTGATACTTACAGATGGTTGGGGAGGGGCATTCTACACAGAGGTGCGAATTATAGATGGTGGGGGAGGGGCATTATACACAGAGGTGAGACTTATAGATGGTGGGGGACAGGCATTCTACACAGAGGTGATACTTACAGATGGTGGGGGCGGGGTATTCTACACAGAGTTGATACTTACAGATGGTTGGGGAGGGGCATTCTACACAGAGGTGAGAATTATAGATGGTGGGGGAGGGGCATTATACACAGAGACGAGACTTATAGATGGTGGGGGAGGGGCATTCAACACAGAGGTGATACTTACAGAAAGTGGGAGAGGGACATTCTACACAGAGGTGATACTTACAGAAAGTTGGGGAGGGGCATTCAACACAGAGGTGAGAATTATAGATGGTTGGGTGGGGTATTCTACACAGAGGTGAGACTTATAGATGGTTGGGGAGGGGCATTCTACACAGAGGTGAGACTTATAGATGGTGGGGGACAGGCATTCAACACAGAGGTGATACTTACAGAAAGTGGGGGAGGGGCATTCAACACAGAGGTGATACTTACAGAAAGTGGGGGAGGGGCATTCAACACAGAGGTGATACTTACAGAAAGTGGGGGAGGGGCATTCAACACAGAGGTGATACTTACAGAAAGTGGGGGAGGGGCATTCAACACAGAGGTGATACTTACAGAAAGTGGGGGAGGGGCATTCAACACAGAGGTGATACTTACAGAAAGTGGGGGAGGGGCATTCAACACAGAGGTGATACTTACAGAAAGTGGGGGAGGGGCATTCAACACAGAGGTGATACTTACAGAAAGTGGGGGAGGGGCATTCAACACAGAGGTGATACTTACAGAAAGTGGGGGAGGTGCATTCAACACAGAGGTGAGAATTATAGATGGTGGGGGCGGGGTACTCTACACAGAGGTGATATTTATAGATGATGAGGGAGGGGTATTCTACAAAGAGGTGAGACTTATAGATGGTGGGGAAGGGGCATTCTACACAGAGTTGATATTTGTAGATGGTGGGGGAGGGGCATTATTCACGGAGACGAGACTTATAGATGGTGGGGGAGGGGCAATCTGCACAGGAGTGAGACTTATAGATAATGAGGAGGGGCTTTCTACACAGAGGTGGGACTTACAGATTGAGGGGGAGGGGTTTCTACATATAGGTGAGGATTTACTTTGTAAATAGCTTTGTAGTTCTTCCATCATACAGATAATGGATAATGTTATAAACAGTTGAAAGTGAAGTTATTAGACTTTGTGTGGTTGATATCAGGCCTTCTATAAACTATAAAGACACAGGGTTGTTATCTTTATAATATCATTTACAGTACATACCAGGTAGTACATCTCACAATTTCTCAGTTGTGAAAACTGATAATGTTATGTTTTTGTTGCAGACACTTGTGATGGACCAGAGTCGGTTTACTGACCTCCAGGACAAGACGAGTCGGCTAACCCTAGTGGCCTCAATACTGCTTGTGACCTATAATACTGTGGGCGCAGCTATCGCAGGTGTACAGACCTTTAAGGAGAAACTCAAGTCTGAGATCTGTGTGATACTGGACGGTGTGGCAGACAGGTGAGTTTTACAAATGAACTAAACTCTCATTACACTAACCTTTGATTTTCTTAGCCTACCAAGAATTGGATCTATGATGGAATATCATCCTGTCTGTCTATTGACAAGCTTGTCTAGCTGATCGTTTGCTTTGTTTACGTTACATCAGTCATATCTGTCTCTTGATTTTGGGTTGTTGTTTATAGGTTGGAAAGTAAGATAAACAACGTAGCTGTAGAGGAGAAAATATAATTTAAGATATATGAATTTGTGCCAGTAACTGTAGCTATGCACACAATTTTTCATGACTTAACCCTTTTGACTGTTAAACATTCCAGTGACCTGAGTGAAAAGATGACCAATGTAGCCGAGCAAATCAACAAGTCAGTGCGAGAGTACATGCCAGAACATGGCTTTAAGGAATGGGGGACTGACCAGCAGACACTGATGACCGGTCAGATTAAACAAGTGTGTAGCCAAGAACACCCAGTCTACAAACTAGTGGGTAAGTGTAGCCTACCATCTACTGACTGTACACTGGTATTTATTTCTACAGCTGTTAGTCTCTAACCACTGATCAGAGCGAGCCTACTGGTTCGGTGATAATTTTGTCTGTCTGTATAATTTCATGCGTATGTCATATCTCTTGCAAATCTGAAAATATCTTGATGAAACTTTGTAAAACTTTCCCTTTGATGCAATGCCATATCCTACACATTGTGTTTTTAACAAGGAATGTGAAACTTCTAATATTACATCCTCATGTATATCTTGTACATTCATATGATTTTGTAGAAATATAATTATATTAAATATTTTTTTCATTTTATATCTCAAGAGAATTAACTACCCTTCACCACCCCTTCTCAAGCAAAAACAAAAAACAAAAAATTGTATGAAAATTTTCCAAAAGTTATGTTTTTATAATTCCAGCTAAGAGGTTAAAAGAATTTATCAAACAGATCATTTCCAAGAAGCACACACAACCATTACAGATGCCTGTGGGGTTCTCTGTGGTGGAAGCAGAGCTGGGCCAGGTATGTGGTCAGTTCTTGCGTCTTATCTCCCACAACCGGTCAGTGTTCTTTGCGTATTACTCGGACATCATAAACACTCTGCTACAGTGGAAGACGGAGGATTTGTCTCCTCGGGGGTGAAGTGTCATTCTGGATCACAGACTTTTGACGTTAGGGGATAGTTATTGTATCCTCAAGGGTTGCGATGCGAACTCCTGATCCCGAGAGAAATTCTGTCTCGTAATAATCCTAGTGAGAAAGGCCATGTCTCATATGGGGTTAAATTGCAAAATTCTGATTCTGGAAGACAGTATATTTTTGTGTGCCTGGCCTGGTTTCTCTGCTGTGGATATGACCACAGATAAAATATTTGTGATTCAAGAGAACCTAGAAACGTGGAACTACAGACTCCTGATCAGGACGTCATTACCTAGAAACGTGGAACTACAGATTCCTGATCAGGACGTCATTACCTAGAAATGTCGAACTACAGACTCCTGATCAGGACTTCATTACCTAGAAACGTGGAACTACAGACTTCTGATCAGGACGTCATTACCTAGAAACGTGGAACTACAGACTCCTGATCAGGACGTCATTACCTAGAAATGTCGAACTACAGACTCCTGATCAGGACGTCATTACCTAGAAATGTTGAAGTGGACTAACATACTGCTGATTCTTATTGAATCAATGAGGGGTACAGCCACAGGATACATATTCATTACTCATCACCCCTATGTTGCACCAATCACTACATTACTAGGGGATGCATAGAGTGAAAATTTGATTGAAGTGTAACATTTTAATATTGTGAATGAATGAAATATCTCGTAATCTGTGATTAAGCCAGCAGACAACTTGTACTTTTTGTGCAAGATTACATTAGAACAACTGCCAAATTTCCTCTGTATTGTAGAAATCTTATGATACAAAAATACATGTAGCTTATTCCTAAAACAGGGACTGGCGCTTTTTGTTAGGTTAACTTGATCAATGTTTCCTATTGAAATATTACAAAAATATTGTGAATTAATGTCAAAACCTATGTACCAGTACTGTTTGTGATAGTATAGCTGGTAAGAATGTTCTCCTATAGAGGGGTTAGTGGTATTATAAGGCACTATTATAAGGAATTTCTGTATACTCCTGGTTGCTACTGTAACTGTGTATACAAATCACCTCTATATTACTCATTCACAAACTGATCTCAACCATATAACCTGGACTTCAGTTTCATTCCAGTAGTTTATAGTGGTATTTAGTACATCTGATGGATTGTATGGCCATCGGACACTATTTCAGTCACAATTTGGTCATGATGAATAATTATGATATGTTTGAATTAATATATACGATGAGTAATTTGTTCTCTTTGTTTCTGCTTAAAAAGAGTCATCTTGTTGCATGTAAAACATACTGTAGTGTTTCGTCCAACTGATTGTCACTTTGACAATGTTTAAACATAGTTGGTATTACAACATTGAAAATATGCTTCCTAATAAGTATGGCTAAATTTATTTTATATTATTTAACAGGGTAGATATTACAAAATTGACAAGGCCCCACCTCTGTATCAGAATGAACTGAAAATGTGACAAAATGTAGCAGAATGAATTTGGGGTTGAAGAGTTTCACATGTTATATTGGAAAACGTTTTGTTTCAAAATAGACACTGTCTGATAATTTTTAGTTCAAGCCATATTGCCTTTCCATATATTGTACAATATTTGTGTATTTACTAGGTAATGTCCCTATTGACATGGATATCCCCAGGAGTTAGCTCCCTTACATGTGACTTGCCTACATACTGAAAGAGCAGATATACAATGGAACATTCATATCTTGTGCTCACCACCAAAGTAAAGCCATTTAAAAATGAATTTGCACTCACCAATTAATGTTTCTTGTATATATATATCAGTCCTTTATATAATAACTACAATATTTTTACATCAGTTTATTGCAGGATCAAGGATAACTCTACAATTTTGGTAGCAAGTATAGTATATACATGTAGTATAACAGTACATTGCATATTACCTATTGGTTCTCTGAGTTCTTTGTATTTTACATAATACCTCTAAAGGTCTTCATTTCATGCATAGTAATCAAATTGCCAAGAAAAACATGTTGCTTATGTACGTTATTAGTAATTGTTACAAAGTTGATGAATGTATTTTTTCAGAAGGTATTTTCAATTTATTTTAATAAATCAATTTTGTACCTTAATAAAGGAAAAAAGTGTGATTATTATTTCAGTGGATATTATATACATTATGAAAGTATTAATGTATCGTTGAGGATATATATGTAACAAAACCTTGTACATTTTAGAATATTAATATTCCAGATTATCATTTAGTGGACCTCACATTATTTAATGGTAGCTATTCTTAAGAGTATTTTACAAAATAAGCCGACATGTACAGAAATGATATATCTAGCTGGGCATTACATTCTTTCAATTAATTTATTATGAAGAATTAGAGTTATAAAATATGTACAGTGACCACTGTGGCAATCAACTGTCTGTAATGATCTTCCTGTAGCAATCACCTGTCTGTAACAATCTTCCTGTAGCAATCACCTGTCTGTAACGATCTTCCTGTAGCAATCACCTGTCTGTAATGATCTTCCTGTAGCAATCACATGTCTGTAATGATCTTCCTGTAGCAATCACCTGTCTGTAACGATCTTCCTGTAGCAATCACCTGTCTGTAACGATCTTCCTGTAGTGACAGGATTCCATCGAATGGAGAGCCCACCTTACCATGATGCGAGGAACCGCCAGAGGAGGAACAAACTTTGTGCTTGATAGTTGTTTTAAAGGAGGTACGGAAGGATAGCTCTATGTTCAGTCAAAAACCACTAGACCTCACAGACATTTCATATCTCTGTCCCTCAAGATGGGACAATAACTGTCTGAATCTGCCGACCAAAAACTGTTATCTTTGTTAAAAAAAGAACAGGAAGGAAGAGAAAAGACTCTTGCTTTTAATATGTCCCCAGTAGAAGTATTGTGTACATATAAACTATTTTCAAGACATCTTTATTATTATTTCTCTAAAGAATTTCTATGGTAGGTCAGTCTTTATATAATGAGTACTGCCAAAAGCCTTTTTATGAAGCCAACAATCTGCTTAACAAACAGTGGTAGTAAAACACAATTTTGAACTTCTACTTTCTAATAAGAGTACATTTAATGTTACATTTGTAAATCAAATCTAACTTTTTAAGTAATTGATTGGTATATATATTACAAGCGTTCTGTGTTTTAATCTATTAGATATATATGAGCAATGAGACATACAATGTATGTGGTAGTGATATTTGATGTAAGCCTGGTTTATTGAAATAATGAATTGTTTATGATTGTGATACTTGGTGTTATATTAATGTTGTACTCTTATTTGTACCTGTGCTGTACATTGATGCCAAACTGTGACCTACATGTAGTTACTCCATATTCCTGCTTTAAGATTTTAATGCTGTAGAGCTGGAGAAGTAGATCATCCAGAGGTTACATGTCCAATTATGAAGCTGAAGCGGCCATTACTCTAGAGACAAAATTCAAGGAAGATTTAAATTTATGAATGAGTCTCCTCGTGAATTTATGCGAAAATTAATCTCCGACATATACAGAAATGATTTATCTAGCTGGGCATTACATTCTTTCAATTAATTTATTATGAAGAATTAGAGTTATAAAATATGTACAGTGACCACTGTGGCAATCACCTGTCTGTAATGATCTTCCTGTAGCAATCACCTGTCTGTAATGATCTTCCTGTAGCAATCACCTGTCTGTAACGATCTTCCTGTAGCAATCACCTGTCTGTAACGATCTTCCTGTAGTGACAGGATTCCATCGAATGGAGAGCCCACCTTACCATGATGCGAGGAACCGCCAGAGGAGGAACAAACTTTGTGCTTGATAGTTTTTTTAACGGAGGTACGGAAGGATAGCTCTATGTTCAGTCAAAAACCACTAGACCTCACAGACATTTCATATCTCTGTCCCTCAAGATGGGACAATAACTGTCTGAATCTGCCAACCAAAAACTGTCATCTTTGTTAAAAAAAGAACAGGAAGGAAGAGAAAAGACTCTTGCAATTAATATGTCCCCAGTAGAAGTATTGTGTACATATAAACTATTTTCAAGACATCTTTATTATTATTTCTCTAAAGAATTTCTATGGTAGGTCAGTCTTTATATAATGGGTACTGCCAAAAGCCTTTTTATGAAGCCAACAATCTGCTTAACAAACAGTGGTAGTAAAACACAATTTTGAACTTCTACTTTCTAATAAGAGTACATTTAATGTTACATTTGTAAATCAAATCTAACTTTTTAAGTAATTGATTGGTATATATATTACAAGCGTTCTGTGTTTTAATTTATTAGATATATATGAGCAATGAGACATACATTGTATGTGGTAGTGATATTTGATGTAAGCCTGGTTTATTGAAATAATGAATTGTTTATGATTGTGATACTTGGTGTTATATTAATGTGGTACTCTTATTTGTACCTGTGCTGTACATTGATGCCAAACTGTGACCTACATGTAGTTACTCCATATTCCTGCTTTAAGATTTTAATGCTGTAGAGCTGGAGAAGTAGATCATCCAGAGGTTACATGTCCAATTATGAAGCTGTAGCGGCCATTACTCTAGAGACAAAATTCAAGGAAGATTTAAATTTATGAACGAGTCTCCTCGTGAATTTATGCGAAAATTAATCTCTCACAAAAACCGTGATAACAGTATATCAAAGAAAGCACCACTGATAAGTACAATATACTGTATACGGGGAAACCTTTTCGAGCATGTTTAGTATTAATTGAGGATTTTCTGATAGTTTCCAATGCATTGTAACAGTCACTATTGTTTTCAAACCTTTTTTTTTGTGTGCGTGATTACAAACTTCTAATTTGGAGTATTGTTTTCTTTTTTGAATGTGGTTTTAAGTATCAGTATGATTAAATACAATTTAATAAACATCTACTATACAAGATTTTATGGTGTTAGAGTTTTTTGTATAAACTTTTATACTCCATAATTTAATCAAGACATTAAGTCAAATCAATGTTCAAACTTTGAAGATTATGTACCGAACCAAAAACTAATAATTGAGTTGTGCAGGTCAGTGTTACAGAATTTTGAAAATGTTTAGTTTCAATCGAGGATGTTAGCAGAAGGCAGATACATCACAGTTATTATCAATCACTTACTACACTACATAAAAACAAGTGTCAAATTCATCAATGGTGGAATGGTGGGTTTTAAGCTCACCTGCCCGAAGGGCAGTTGAGCTTATAATGCCATGGCGCGGCCGGCGTCTGTCTGGCGTCCGTCAACTTTCCTTTAAACGTCTTTTTCTGAAGAACCAGAAGGCATAGAGTCATGATATTTGGCTGGTAGCTTCCTGATATGGAGCCCGACAAAGTTTGCGAAAAAAACAGAATTTGACCTACTTTCAAGGTCACAGGGATTAAATATGTAAAAACCTTCAAACAATTTCTTCTAAAATACCGAAAGGTTTAGAGACATGACAATTGGTAGGTAGCTTCCATGGAATAAGCCGAACAAAGTTTGCGAATAAAAATGGCCTTAACCTACTGTCAAGGTCACAGGGGTCAAATGTGTCAAACACTTCAAACAACTTCTTCTGAAGAACTGAAAGGTATAGAATCTTTATATTTGGCAGGTGGCTTCCTGGGATAGAGCCTGACATAGTTTAAAAATGAAAATGACCTTGACTTACTTTCAAGGTCACAGGAGTCAGATATGTCTAATTCTTAAAACGACTTCTGAAGAACTGAAAGTTATAGAATCTAAATATTTGGCTGGTGACTTCCTGGGAAAGAGCGCAACAAAGTTTGAGAATGAAAATGACCGTGACCTACTTTTAAGGTCACATGAGGCAGATATGTCAAACACTTCAAACGACTTCTGCTTAAGAACTGGAAGGTATAGAACCTTAATATTTGGCTTGAAGCTTCCTAGGAAAGAGCCCAACAAAGTTTGAGAATGAAAATGACCTTTACTTACTTTCAAGGTCACAGGAGTCAGATATGTCTAATGCTTAAAACAACTTCTTCTGAAGAACTGGAAGGTATAGAACCTAAATATTTGGCTGGTGACTTCCTTGGAAAGAGCCAAACAAAGTTTGAGAATGAAAATGACCTTGACTTACTTTTAAGGTCACATGAGGCAGATATGTCAAACACTTCAAACGACTTCTTCTTAAGAACTGGAAGGTATAGAACCTTAATATTTGGCTTGAAGCTTCCTAGGAAAGAGCCCAACAAAGTTTGAGAATGAAAATGACCTTGACCTACTTTGAAGGTCACAGGAGTCAGATATGTCTTAACGCTTAGAACTGGAAGGTATAAAATCTTAATATTTGGCTGGTTATTTCCTGGGAAAGAGCCAAACAAAGTTTGCGAATGAAAATGACCTTGACTTACTTTCAAGGTCACATCGTTCAAATATGTCAAACGGTTCAAACTATTTCTGATGAAGAATTAAAAGGCATGAATTTATAACATTTGGCTGGTGACTTCCTGGGATAGAGCTCACCAAAGTTTGCGAATGAAAATGACCTCAACCTGCTTAAGAGGTCGAAGAGGTCACCGAGGTCAACAACATTTTAAAGGATTTGTTCTTAAGAACTAAAAGAAATGGATTCATTAGATTTGGCTAGTAGCTTTTTGGAATAGAGCTAAACAAATTGAGAAGGAAAATGACATTGACCTACTTACAAGGTCACAGGAAAAAATAAGTCAAGCAACTTCTGAAGAAGAATCAAAAAGCATAAAATCTTATAATAATATTTTGCTGGTAGTTTCAACAGATGGAGCCAACAAATTTTGCGAGGGAAATATTTTTAGTGCAATATAATATTTAATGAGAATATTTTGCTATGACTGCTTAAATATTCAGGTGAGCGATACAGGCCCTCTTGGGCCTCTTGTTGTTTACTCATTTCATTAAATGGTTACTAAACCTACTATCTGCCAGAGTGTGACAGTGGTAGATTATATCCATTTAATGGGTGTAAAAAGTACAAAAGCATGCCATATGCATATCATGATAATTTATTGTTTGAGAACCAGAAACATGATGAGACATAACATCCGATATAAACAAATAAATGTGCAATAAATACTAAATATAAATACTATGTGTACAGTGTAACAACTAATGTTATATATATATTCCGTAAAACGTGAAAGACATTGGCAAGATCCTTTCTATATAATGCTGCTCAAAGAGATCTAGGAACATTACAATGAATGCCTAGGTCTGGCAAACTGACTGCTAATACAAAATACCCAATTACCCAAAGATCTCTATCAGTTGTGTCCTATTTCATTTTCCATATGGAATCCCAGGCTTATCTCCATGGCAGTCCTGCTGGCATCAATGGCTTATTTTCAGGTCCTTCCTTTTTTGCATGGAAAAATTGTTTGATGCAGGTTTTTCATGATTTTTTATTCAATTGTTACAAAATCAATATTATGATAGGTGATAAAGAGACCAATACTTCAGTCAATATTACATAGGAAATCAAAGCACAACAACTTTCAGCAATTAATCTATTCAAGAGTATACAAATTATCTAAAATGTATTGTGGATTGCATTTTGACATCTGAAGCTGATAATACATTACCATTTACTTAGAATTAAACATCAGTAAAATCTTGTACGTGTTATTGTATTTTATGTTTGGAAAAGTCGGTATTTGTGACACAAAAACAGCTATGTCATATAATTACATCTTCATTGATGATTGTGATTTATTGAGGTCAAATACATATCCTACTCAACTCGCTTTTAGCTCACCTTGCAACAAGTGTCTCTGAGCTTATGGTATGGTGCAGGGATGGCATGAAATGTTGTGTCAGGTCAAAGGTCAACTTTAATTACTGGCTAGGGTCAAAGGTCAACTTTAATTACTGGCTAGGGTCAAATGTCAACTTTAATTAATCGCTAGGGTCAAAGATCAACATGGGCTATAATGTGCAAAAATGCTTTTGAAATAGTGTTGAGTGACATAAGGCATAATATCAAAGTAGTGGTTACCTTGGATGGACTTGGAGTACCTTGGCATACTCTCACAGTCACCAGGGCCAAATATGTTAATTATACTTCAACAGCTTACTAAAAGATAGGCATTCAAGATCAAACTTCGACATTTTGTTGCTGTGAGTAATATAGCTGTTATGGTGACATAAAAAGAAACAAGCTTGACCAACATGTAACTAAGTGATCATAAAACTTGTTCAGCGGTTATGCTCACCCAGTTTGCAAACAAAGTATGCTTAACTTGCATATAGATAACAGTGTAGGTGAGCACTGCAGGACCTCTGGGCCTTTTGTTTAGTTTGGGTAATATTTGTTGCTTTGTATACCCTAGAAAACATGAAATGGATGCTATTACAAAAGGTCTAAGAGGTGGTAAACTATTGATTTTGTAGTATAGTATTACCAGGTCTGTAACAGCAGTATACAGTATGAAGGCCTGAGTCAGTTATAAACTGCCTACCTGATCATAGCCCTTTTACTACTTCTTCTAACAATCAATTTAGCACTTTCATAATGAAAAAACATGTAGTAATATGTGGCATTAGGTCAAGTGAATCTATTTATTACAGTCAACTTCATATCACCTGATTATCTAACATGCTAACTTAAGGAAACAGGTTACTCTCATGTCAAAACTGCAATTAAGAGTTAACTTTCTTATTTTGTTTTTAAATTTCTATTGGTCTGTATCTGATACAGAATTACAAATACAGTATCCATGGTTGTATCCCGACGTGCCGTTCTAATGGATTGTCCATTAATTCAGACCACATAGCCATTCATAAAAGATATTGTACTGGTTTCTTAGGGTAAATCTTTCGGAAAGGACAATGCATGTCAAATTAGGGTAGCATGTGCTCTTAACTTCAATAGGTAAACTATTGTGTTTTGATAACTGTATCAGTTACCATTTATCTAGCTGATGAACATTTGTTTTTTCTATCATATACTTCATTAATACAAACATTTTGAAAGACAGACTGTAATACTGATGGGATCTCCCTCAATTATAAATCACAAACCTCTTGCCAGATATAGACATTAAACAGAAGAATTAATGATTTAATATATCGTATCTTACAATCATGAAAATAAATATTCACCAAATGTTAGAGAACTTAGAGTATCACAAATATAGTTCAGGGGACACATTTTTACAGGAAGACATATACAGCAAAATTCAACAGAATGAACACAAACTTTTATGAAATATTTCCTTGAAATTTGAAAATACTTTTTAATGAACAGTTACTGTCATAATATGCTTATGTGGAAAACATGGGTTTCTTTCTAAGAAAAAAAATCTTGGATTTTAAAGACAGTCCTCATATATTAAGTCATGTAAATATCACAGATCGCTTTGTATAATACAACATACAGTTTCTCCAATACATGACCAATGCCATCACTCTGCCAACATTATATGTTGTTGTTTAGCATTGAAATACTTCAAAACATGTAACATACATTATTAAATCAGCAAATGGAGTGAGATGATAATGAAATATCAGGCACAACATTTAAAGGAAACTAATCTCCTTTGGGGATAATAAGACTGAGTTATGCATTTTGACATCTCATGATCACCTATCTGCCTAAACATGACTGATAATTTAAGCACAGAAAAGGCTAAGCATGTTTACAATAAACCATTTACAGTATCAGATAAAATCTATAAATGTTCCAAACATTTAGTATTGGAACTAATCCTTCATACAAGGTATTTCATTTGACAGCATGAAGACTGCACCATTCTCCTCATCTAGATGTTCACTGTTGTGTCAGTTGAACGGTCCTGAGAGGAAACTAGACGTATAATCCTGTTTTAAATAGCCTTCTCTATCTGGACAATAAACAGTAAAAATACTTGTCTTATTTATTATGGAACTCTTTAGTTTAGCATTAAGTGACTAGTGATACTTTATACAAAACTGGCTTAAATACATGCACACTCTATGTTCAATGCACCAGAAAATAATAATAAAAAACATTCTCAAAGATAATTGGTTGGTTTTGTCCCTCGTTATGATGAAAATGAAATATCATATTTTCAAGATCGAAGTTGACACCACGTGTATTGTGATGAACTGAATGTCACTGAAAAGAAATCCAGTGTGTACAAAATAAAATGTGAAAATAGAGTTATCTCCCACTAATATGGGTAGAGGGAGCCACATCATCTACTTTCTGTCACTATAACTTCTGGAAGAATTTCTCTGACCCGCAGTATTGTTGTCGGTGCTTCAGTCGTTTCTTTAGATTCTTCAGGATCTCCACTAGTTCTGTGAATATCCTTCCCATCTTTGACCTGAAGTGTCCTGGTCGGCGATTCAGGCGTTTCTTTAGCTCCTTTAGATTTCCCACTAGGTCTTAGAACGTCTTTTCCTCTAGGTGAACTGGATGATTTAACTTCTTTTTCTCTTTGAGAGTTTGCAGGGGTCCCATGAAGAACCTTTATTTTGAGTGGTTTAGATGGAGTTCCAGGAAACTCCTTCCCCTGATTAGAACCTGCAGAAGCTCCGTGAACATCTTTGGAGGGAGATTTTGAGATCAAACTTTCATCATCAACATTCCTTTTCTTTGTGTCTATCTTTTCCTGGTAAGTGAAATCCCATATTCTGATTTTGTCCTTAGCACCTGTCGCTATTCTTAGCTCATCAAAGCGAATGCTCTTTACAGATCCGACATGGCCTTTGAAGGTACGAATACTTGTGTTTCTGTCGTCAAAGAAAAAAATATTCATGTTACTGGTACTCAAAGATTGAAATACAACAGAAATGAATAATTTCCAAAATGAGTCAATATTAATTTTGGGAATTTTCTTGAATATGTGTTCTATTAATATAGATATTGGAAATTGTTCCTATTTATAGATAAATTGTTCCTATTTGTGGACAGATTGCTCCTATATCCTATGTTCCAAATACATATATATATATGTAATGAAAATGATCGAGTTCTTCAAGTGGAAGAAAGAGGTCACAAATTAAACTCTTTCTTCCACCTGAAAAGCCTGCTGGAAGCATAAAATTAACTTGATTCTCCAATTAACAACATATTACCACATAAAGGTCTTACTTCTGTACATCCCAATATTTGACCATCCCGTCTTGACCAGCACTGATTATGGTACCGGTCACTTCCTTTGTGTCCTTCATCTGCAGCTCAAGTGTCTCTATCCTGAAATCAGACCATGAAATTGAGATAATTTGAGAAACTGTCCAAATAATATATGGAATAGTAGACCAAACAGGGTAATATCACTTTATCAGATGATAAGCTATGGAATAGTAGACCAAACAGGGTAATATTCTTTATCAGATGTTAAGCTATGGAATAGTAGACCAAACAGGGGAATGTTCTTTATCAGATGATAACCTATGGAATAGTAGAACAAACAGGGTAAGACTCTTTATCAGATGATAAGCTATGGAATAGAACACCAAACGGGGTAATGTTCTTTATCAGATGATAACCTATGGAATAGTAGAACAAACAGGGTAAGACTCTTTATCAGATGATAAGCTATGGAATAGTAGGCCAAACAGGGTAATATTCTTTATCAGATGATAACCTATGGAATAGTAGACCAAACAGGGTAATATTCTTTATCAGATCATAACCTATGGAATAGTAGACCAAACGGGGTAATGTTCTTTATCAGATGATACCCTATGGAATAGTAGACCAAACAGGGTAATGTTCTTTATTAGATGATAAGCTATGGAATAGTAGACCAAACAGGGTAATCTTCTTTATCAGATGATAAGCTATGGAAGAGTAGACCAAACAGGGTAATATTCTTTATCAGATCATAACCTATGGAATAGTAGACCAGACGGGGTAATGTTCTTTATCAGATGATAACCTATGGAATAGTAGAACAAACAGGGTAAGACTCTTTATCAGATGATAAGCTATGGAATAGAAGACCAAACAGGGTAATATTCTTTATCAGATGATAACCTATGGAATAGTAGACCAAACAGGGTAATGTTCTTTATCAGATCATATGCTATCTGATCTGGCAATCATATAAATATAAGATTGAATATTGCCACTTTTACCAAAACCTGTCCTGCAGCAATGTTGTCGGGAAATGGAGTCCAAGAAATGCATCTTGACATTTCAGTTCATGTACACCAGAACCAGACCTCACCAACACCTTACTAAAGTTTACGCATTGCGAGACCTGACCTAATCGAGACACTTTAAATACTTTAATGACATCCTATTTTACCAGTTAAGGTTGAATTGGCCTGTAACGACAGGTTTCTTTGTGATAAATCCTGACTTTTGTCAAAAATATTACATATTATATACACTGTATATATCTGACCTAATGATCCACGCAGTCCTTTCTGGAGGTTTACAGACATCTATATGATTGCCAATTGAATCAGTGTAATTCTCGTCTGATGTTGATAACATTCAGATTCCACTATATACATGATGAACCAATTTTTATTTTGAATTATTTTTACATCAAGCTAACAGTATTTCAGCCTACCAGGTATGCCTTGTATATGACCTAAAACTCTATATTCCCCTCACTGGTTCGCTCACAAACCTTTTTTCGTGCTCCTCATAGGTCTTAATTAGTTTTGGCCGCTCAAGTCTGTATAGACATATTGTCTCTCCGTAACTGCAGGCCACGTAACCCTTACTGTAGCTGACCGCCATGATGGAGGTACTCTGGCTCACCCAGATCAACTTTTTCTGTACACCTGTTGCTGTGTCCCAGATACGCAGCGTCTGAATGGTGGACAAAAGGGTAATTACATGTCATTTGATAGCTAGAATGGAAATGACTGATGAATTTGGGGCAAAGTTTCTCAATATCTTGAAAACTAATTATCAAATGTTCTTCCAAAACATCCAGTTAATGTAAGGAGCTTATCCTATGGAACTTACAGACCTATAAATTATTTCTTGTTTTGATATATGTCAATTTTTTTAATCTGTAAATTTGTGTTTTATAATGTAATGATGCATTTCAAAGTTATTGTAAGTGAAATCTGTGAAGCCAAACTTTTAGTTTTAATATTATATGTCGGAGTAATAACACTTACCCGGTCAGCCGAGCCTGTTATGGTGAGTGTGCCATCTTCACTCAAGTCGACAGCAAACACCGCCTCAGTGTGGCCATACAGGTTGTGTATTAGGTAACATCGGGATATGTTCCAGATCTTGGCCTGTACACAAAACATTTATTGAGATACAATTAACTATCTAACATGCAAACAGCTAAAATTTTAGCATTAGAAACTGATATTATCCCTCCCATCATCCGTACATTTATTTCACCTTAGTTTGCACTTGACTTAAATGAAGCTACCAAAATGTTACTGACTAATCAATCACATTGAATGCAATCAGGATGCGACATTAAATTCTGATGTTATAACTGTCGTAATTAATGGCTAAAATCAGTTAAATGATTGAATTAAGCTAAACTAAGAGTATACATAAACCTTCAAACAGAAAGTACAATTTAACCACTGATGGCTCATTATCTTCCTTGAATCACCATTTTGGTGACAGCATTATCTCCCTTGAATCACCAGTTTGGTTGTATAATTATGTAACATAATGGCATGTTTGTTAACTTACAGTTTTGTCCTGAGAGGCAGTCACTAGGATATTGTTGTGTCGGACCATTGCCCACACTGGACCGTCATGGGCAAGCATCGTTCGGACAGTACTCCCTGTCCGAAGGTTCCATACCTGTTATCAACAAGTAACATACGATATAACAACAGGTAATATATAAATTAAGAAACACATGTAGGTTAAAAACAAATTAATACAGATATATAAAAAGGACCTTTTACAATAATATCCATTCAAATTATATTATAATCAATCATGGTTTCAAATGGTAAATTACACAAACAGTGTGGTAGCTGATATATTTGTTCAAATGTGATTAGGAAATATAAATGAAAGAAACAAAGGCATTCTTGAGCCAAAAGACAAATAGTAGAGACTCTCCAGAGTAAAGACTTGTAACTTTGACAAAATATATCTGTAGTACATTGATCGCTATTGAAAAATGTCATATTTTTCCTGGTTTTAAAAAAAGCTTATTTTTCTTTTCAAAAAATGAAAACATCTTGTAAAAGATTATATTTAGATTATTTTATAAGGTTTGACAGGTATCTTATAGTTGTTAACAATAGGTCAGTACCTTGATGGTCCCATCATAAGACCCGCTGACCAGTAGGGTCTCTGTGAAGAAGTTAAGGCACCATACTCCCTTTTCGTGGCCCTTAAGGACCTGAAGGGGACGTCCAGTCTTGATGTCCCAGATCCGGATGGTCTTGTCCTGACTACCACTTGCAAATAACCGATGGTTGAAGGTCACCGCCTCCACTCTGAAACAAAATCTTAAAAATTAATGTCATCTCATCCATCCGACAATAACCATGGAGGTCAACCTCAACACGTCCTCAATGATGTCTACGCCATAACAACCTCAACACGTCCTCAATGATGTCTACGCCATAACAAAGTCTGAAGCGTTAGCTGAAGGTCAAAATCTATATCCTACACTAGATCCATTCCAAAAAAGATCCCAAAGATAACAGAAGGACACATAGTAGAGCATTCTGCTGACTAATTGAGGGTGCAATATTCACATTTACTGAAGGAAATACAAATGATGCGTTTATTTCAGGAGCAAGTTGTAAAGGAGTTTGTAGATAAAGGTCAGATTTATGAGTCATGTCTATACTAAAACCTTAAAAGTTAAAGGTCACTGTCTGTATACTGTCAAAACAACATTTCAGATTCAAGGTCACCACAGTACTAATGACAAAATCTCGATATCTATTGACCCTAAAATATACTTCAGTTGATGCAAAATAATATAAATGACTTTTCTGTGGATCAAAAGCTTAAACTTCAAGATCACAAAAATAAAGCTAGGTGATAAAAACTGAAGATAATTTGGTATGCTGTTCTAATGACAACCTTCACTAGACATTTATCACTGCGTTAACATTGTGTGCATGCTACAGTGTACCTGATGAAGCTGAAGTAACTACAGGTCAGTGTGAAGCTTACATGTCAGAATGTCCCTTCAGGTCAAGTGTACGACAGTTGCCACTGTTCCAGTTCATCTTGAGATGCATGTTGTCCCTATAGATGTGTTTCCAGCATGGGTTCGTAGGGATAGGCACCAGGAGTTGGACCTCCTCACACTTCCATCCCCATAGCTTATTAGAGTTAGCCAGGGCATACCATGCCTTACTCACCTGTAAAACAGAAATACAGATAACACTACAACAATGACCGGTCATCAAGGGCCCGCCATATGCCTTACTGTACCCCTGGATATATTTTTAGTAACAGTCGTGACCATTTAAAAAAAAAAAAAAAACTATTACAGATCTACATATCCAAGTGTGTCATCATGTCAAACTTCAAAAATATTATACTTTTGATTTCTGAGATGAAGACTTTGCCCCACTGTCCAATTTTAGTAACAATGACCTTGACCTTGACTTAAGAAATTTGCTCTTATAAACTCCAATTGCACATCAGTGACTACCATATCATTTTGAGGAAGACAAGTGTTTTGGATTCCGACATAATCTCTGGAAACACAAGTGTTGACAGACAGACAGACACCAGGTTACTATGGGGCAACCACATCTCTGATGCAGGGCCCTAATAACGAGGTAGCTAGGCCAAACAATACCTTACTCACATGTAAAACAAATAACATATAGGTAACAAGTTACAAATTACATTACCTTAACCTTTTTATGATCATACATAATTAACTACGCAACCTGAAAGTGATCTTTCCCACTGACTGATATGGATCAATCCAAAACATGAGAATTCATTTAAAATGACCGTGCCCATTCAGATAACTGGGTTGAAAAGGGTTAAGTAACCTGATTTCTATATTCTCTGGATTAATTAACTGACCTAGTGACCAAGACATGTAACATAAAACGTAGTTATGTACACCAGTAGATCTAGTGTAAACACTTACTAAGCACTGACCAAAACAACACTAACGCATCATTTACATCTCTTGGAGTTTCCATTCGTCTGAATGGTTTGCTTCTGATTTTTAGTCAATTGTATTTTTATATGGCAGTCTTTGTCAATGTTTCTGTAATTATCAGGATATTGTCTCCAAGCTCATGTCTCCGTGTACCAAACTGCCTCCATCTTTCTTTATTTTGTGTAAAAATTATGAGCTCACAACAAATTTGTCTACACTGACTGTACCTAGAGGAAATACTGTAAACTTAGAATGGTAAACTACCTTTGTGTATTTATAGAGGAAACAGTGTAAACTTAGAATGGTAAACTTCCTTTGTGTATTTATAGAGGAAACAGTGTAAACTTAGAATGGTAAACTTCCTTTGTGTATTTATAGAGGAAATACTGTAAACTTAGAATGGTAAACTACCTTTGTGTATTTACTGCTGACATCAGAATTAAGTGAACTTTCCAGTATTAAAAGAAATGCCATCAATGGAAATACAACAAATGACAGTCAATAAAAGCATTAATCTAGATAATTACCCCATATATCAAGGTATGTCATGGCCTTACAGGGAAAGAATATTAAGCATTCCAATCCTATCAGCTAACTTCCTCACCCCCTGTACAATGTAACCCTACTTTGTCACCCACTTTTACAGTTCAACCATCACACAGGTGTAAATTTTCAGACTGCAGCACAATATGTCTGGATCAGAATCGCTGAAAATTGCTCAAACACAGCTATGTTGACTTAAGGATTATTTAAATAACCTAGATTATTTATCAATTGGTTAGTATTTAATTGTTACAAATTTCATGAATGAAAACTGCTTGTCACAGAGTAAATGAATAACTCACCAAACTGCACTTGAGTATTTTTTCAGGTGTCATGTAGTCCAATATCTTCAGTGATATATGCTCTGGGAGCATAGTAAGGAAATCCCGATACTGTCGCATCTGGAGGATAAAATGTACGGTCAATATTCATGTCTTTTAAGAGATCACGTTAACTGCTTAATAAACAATCACCTGGATTTCGTTTGAGTATGTGTTCCGCAATGAACAGATTATGGTAGCATTTTGTTCGTGTTCCTCAAAGGGAAGAATTGACAGTAGGATTGAATATGTGTTACTAAATGAAAAGATGATGGTAAGGTTATGTATGTGTTCCCAAATGGAAGGATGATGGTAGCATTTTGCATATGTTTTCCAATAACAAAATAACAGTGGTGCTTTGTATGTGTTCCCCAATGGAGAGATGACAGTAGGGTCTTGTGTCTTACACATTTATGAACTTCTGAAGACAAACAAAAATAGCAAAATTCCAAAAACTGGATGCATGTCTAAAATGTGATTATCTCACTTCATTATCAGACTCAGATTTCTTGGATAGATCAGTTGTATGTTTGGTATTGGCATATCAATGCTTATTCTGTGTATATCTAAAACACTACTTATCTCAAAGATTTGTTCACGTTCTCAAAGTCTTCAACAAATGTTTGTTGAAGGATTTATGGGACTATAACACTCACCTGTTATTTATAATCTACAACCTGTGAATTCAGATATACCCTAATGTTGATGTGTGTTATTACATATTATAAACCACAGCACTGTCAAACAAATAAAGCTCCAGAAAGAAGGATGCAAGATTACCAAAAAAAGGAGATGACATCATCTTGACATTCAATTACAGTCCTACCATTTATTATAAAGTTTAAACGCCTATGAAGCTGACATGCAGTATATTACCAATGAAATATAACAGACATGTTGGAACCTATTCCTATAAACTTTATGTACTAGTTAAAAAAAAAAAATCAATATAAAGTTCTTTTTTTATACGGACATCTTCTTTTAAGAACCAAAAAATATAACATTCAAAATATCTTCATTCCATCTTACAGCAAAGATAATGAAACTGCTCAGTTTTATAACAATTACATATATGACACACACATCTGCTTTATCTAATTCTGTGAACAAAAAGTTTTTATTAAACATTTTTGATCAACAATCTTTAAAAAAAGATATAAAAATAACATAACAATACCTGTCACTACAATATACTTATCCGAATTCAATAAGAATACATATAAATGTATTCCACAGGGCATGTTCATTCTATTTTATGACTATCAAACAAACTTTAGTTCAAAATATTCATTATTCCTCCTTTCATATCAGTGAATATGTAATGAACAACTAATTTTAAAATCATAAATTAGAGGAAAAAGCATGAAAGTAATACACACAAGTGGTTTTTTATACAAGAACTGAAATTTCAATTTAATGCCTATTTAATTCAGCCTATCGTTGGGTGTTCACATGCACTTGAATACTATTTGTGCTGCATTAGGCCGGTGCCTGTGAAGGTAGCCAGGCATTAAGATAAGCCTGTTGACTTACCGATAAAAAGCTGGATATAAAATAGTGTTGTCGGGGATCAAGCTTGAGGAGAAATTTGTGAAGAAATTCATTCCTCCTTACATCTGTAAATACAAACAAAGCAAATTGGGAAATGAATGCAGGTGTCAAGATCTAGCAGGATGGTTTCAATCGATACTTTATCACCGAGCAAACTTTTAACTGATATGCTAGCCTGTTCAATTGGTCAAGCCTACAATATTACCTTGACATCTACTTCAGTAAGATATGTTACTAAAATACAAATGTCTGGAATTAGCTGTACAGATGTATAATTATGGTAGAAATCTTGTTTCTGTACAAACGTCAAACTTTGCTATAATCTTAAAGTTGTTTTAACAAAAGTACAGAATCCTGTTCCATGTACACCTCGTACTCACAGAACTTAGAAAACTAGACTGAGGGAAACAAATAGTTTGGTGCCTGTCTGGATTTCAGAGAGTTGGAGGTTTGTAAGTTTCCTTGTAAGGTCAATAGCATGTACGTTCTCTCCAGGTAAAACACAAACCTACCTGTAGAATGGTGTAATGTGTTGTCTGTGTACGAAATGACTGTTTTACTGTAAAACAAGGAGAGTTAAGCAGCTTTCACATAAAAAATCTATAATGATCTCACAGACAGATCCGTGATGTCTAAAAGGTGCAGGGGCCCAATGTACAGACTTCTCTACTCCATCACACTTCGATTCCTTTATCTTCAGTCTGAAAGATGAAGGGTGGGGTTCGTGGGCCTCCGTTTATACCCATGAAAAGTTGGGAGCCAAAGCTGGGTCATTGAGTGGGGAGGACTCAACACTTGATACTTTTCTTTAAACATAAAAGTTTTCTTTCACACATAAAAGTTAGAATGAATCCTCACCTGACCACTCATCCAAGTACCAGTGGATAACAGACCACGCCTCCTCGTCCAGCAAATTCTTCTGTAACCAATCAGGACACATGTAGATAATTACAGAGTATTTGTAAAGTAAAAAATCAACATCTTTATATACTTGTTGAGAGAAAAAAGAAGATCTTTGACACAAAACTATCAATATAGGAATCTGAATGTTCTGGATGATAAATCATTCTAATGACCTACCGTTTTCTTTTTCTGAGGCTGATTTTGATCATCATAAATGAAGCTGACAGAGGATTCTAGGGTGTAACGGGTAGATACAGGCAGGGAGCTAAGGGATGACCCCAGGTAGCGCATGTTTCCCTCATCCTGAATGTGACGACGGATCGGCATGTCAATGAACCTGTAATAAGCGTGTATGCTTACAATGTGTTTCAAACAGCATAGACAATTGTTCTTTATTAAAGTGTGAAGGATATAAATGATTAATTGGGATTTTACGACAGCATGATGTATCCAGTCCCATAATTCTGACAACAGGCTAACCAGGGGATACAGCATGACGTATCCAGTCACATAATTCTAACAACAGGCTAACCAGGGGGTACAGCATGACCTATCCAGTCCCATAACTCTGACAACATGCTAACCAGTGGGTACAGCATGATGTATCCAGTCCCATAACTCTGACAGGCTAACCAGGGGGGACAGCATGACGTATCCAGTCCCATAGTTCTGACAACAGGCTAACCAGGGGGTTCAGCATGATGTATCCAGTCCCATAACTCTGACAACAGGCTAACCAGGGGATACAGCATGATGTATCCAGTCACATAGTTCTGACAACAGGCTAACCAGGGGGTACAGCATGATGTATCCAGTCGCATAATTCTGACAACAGGCTAACCAGGGGGTACAGCATGATGTATCCAGTCACATAACTCTGACAACATGCTAACCAGTGGGTACAGCATGATGTATCCAGTCCCATAACTCTGACAGGCTAACCAGGGGGTACAGCATGATGTATCCAGTCACATAGTTCTGACAACAGGCTAACCAGGGGGTTCAGCATGATGTATCCAGTCCCATAACTCTGACAGGCTAACCAGGGGGTACAGCATGACCTATCCAGTCCCATAACTCTGACAACATGCTAACCAGTGGGTACAGCATGATGTATCCAGTCCCATAATTCTGACAACAGGCTACCCAGGGGGTACAGCATGATGTATCCAGTCCCATAACTCTGACAACAGGATAACAAGGGGGTACAGCATGCCGTATCCAGTCACATAACTCTAACAACAGGCTAACCAGGGGGTACAGCATGTCGTATCCAGTCCCATAATTCTGACAACAGGCTAACCAGGGGGTACAGCATGATGTATCCAGTCCCATAATTCTGACAACAGGCTACCCAGGGGGTACAGCATGATGTATCCAGTCGCATAATTCTGACAACAGGCTAACCAGGGGATACAGCATGACATTTCCAGTCCCATAATTCTGACAACAGGCTAACCAGGGGGTACAGCATGACGTATCCAGTCACATAACTCTAACAACAGGCTAACCAGGGGGTACAGCATGACGTATCCAGTCCCATAACTCTGACAACAGGATAACCAGGGGGTACAGCATGACGTATCCAGTCACATAATTCTGACAACAGGCTAACCAGGGGATACAGCATGACGTATCCAGTCACATAACTCTGACAACATGCTAACCAGGGGGTACAGCATGATGTATCCAGTCACATAACTCTGACAACAGGCTAACCAGGGGTGTAAAGCCAGATGCCAACTAAAGAAAGAATAAGTAAGAGAGAATAGATACAGGTCCCAAGTGTTGGGATGAGGGGAGCAGGGCCATTTTGTCTTCCTCTGTGTCCCCTAATTATTTAAGTGGACACACAAACCTGCTGGATCTGTAGTGAAGGCAGAGGTAAAAGTAAAAAGTAAAACTCTCATGCAACAGGATAAAGACAACTTCTCTAACATCAGCAACCCAGCTTGAGACACCCTTTCCAACTTGTACAAAAATCACACTGAAAACCCTCAGAACTTCTATTTTTCATAGGATGATAGAACCTATAATGTGCCAAAATATTCATGTTAATTAAAATACATAATTTTGAAGTGTTAGTACTGATTTAGTTAATCACTCCAAAATAATGGCAAGTATAATGTTTTTTTTCCAAGTTGTAAGTTTTCTTTATGTATTTTCATTTTCTATAAGCTATATGATGATTTTTGTGAGATTGTGATTTTAAAGCTTAACCTATTTAAATGATATTGTGAATTAAATCCTTACATATTGATACAAACTTTGTTTGAAAAGACTGAAAAAAACCTATAAACTAGAAATGTGTCAGTAACACATGGATACCCTGACAAGTTTAGAACAAGTTAAGGTCACAGAGGCCAAGGACAAAGGTCAAGGTTACAAAAATGTCATGTCTCATGTTGTACTCATAATGGTCATTCAGTTATATGTGAAGATACTTGACCATATCTGAATATAACCAGGAGTAGTCCATAACTGACCTTAAAGCAAGAAATGGACATGCATGCGCAAGAATATACACTATAGGCCTATGACAAGGATATACACTATAGGCCTATGACAAGGATATGCACTATAGGCCTATGACATTATACAATATAGGCCTATGACATTATACAGTATAGGCCTATGACATTATACACTATAGGTACACTATAGGCCTATGACAAGGATATACACTATAAGCCTATATGACAAGGATATACACTATAGGACTATGACAAGAATATACACTATAGGCCTATAACAAGGATATACACTATAGGCCTATGACATTATACAATATAGGCCTATATGACAAGGATATACACTAGAGGCCTATATGACAAGGATATACACTATATGCCTATGACATTATACAATATAGGCCTATGACATTATACACTATAGGTACACTATAGGCCTATGACAAGGATATACACTATAGGCCAATGACAAGGATATACACTATAAGCCTATATGACAAGGATATACACTATAGGCCCATATGACAAGGATATACACTATAGGCCTATAAGACAAGGATATACACTATAGGCCTATGACATTATACAATATAGGCCTATATGACAACGATATACACTATAGGCCTATGACAAGGATATGCACTATAGGCCTATGACAAGGATATACACTATAGGCCTATATGACAAGGATATACACTATAGGCCTATGACATTATACAATATAGGCCTATATGACAAGGATATACACTATAGGCCTATGACAAGGATATGCACTATAGGCCTATGACATTATACAATATAGGCCTATGACATTATACACTATAGGCCTATGACATTATACACTATAGGCCTATGACAAGGATATACATATATATAGAAAATTACACCTTTTGAGTTGTTTGATATGACAAACCTTTGAAGTTGATATACTATTTAGATTAATGCTTTCACCACCTGCCTACATAATAACACGGTATAATGGTTATTAACTCCCACATTTCCTACTTACCCGAGAGAAACACACAGTACCCTACGAAATGTCTAATTCAATAACTTTCATCTCTATCAACGTGTGTAACTTGTAGAAAACTGTCCAATAGGTCCATACAGACATATATTAATGTAATAAAATGTGCTTAAAAGGTTTTATGAATGTCAATAAACGTTTCATCCATCTTTATTGACCTTTAGGGTTTTACGGATGGGTTCTATCATTGGCCATGTAACACCACTACGACAAACCAACCAGGAACACTCACCTATCTTATCAATATACATTGACTAATAGGTCATTTCAAAAATATATGACAGTTATCAAATACAACATCAATGAGATTATGGCAGATATTTTATGTGTTTATAGTTTTATTGGATAGTATGAAGCTGTTGAATTGAGAAGGGTCTTTATTAGGAGACAGGTAAAATCTAAATCTACCAATGTCATGAATACAAATAATCTTGCCATCAAATCAAAATAAATATGACACAAGAACATTTTCACTAAGTTCTATTTATATATAATTCTGGTGACAAACAAAATGTTTCTTTTTTTTGATAGTTCAAACCAATGTCTTATCTTTTTAATGACTATTTACCAGATTTTATAACAATATTTACTTTTAAGCAGCATCTTTTTGGATCATCCTTTGACCTTATTTTCTACACCTCATCATGATGTTAAACACATAATTCATAACTGACTCTCACCTTAGTACAGGAGCACTCGAGTTGACAGCCGACATATCCTCAGAGTTAATCACGGAGACAGCTGGTTTTAGTTTGTTTTTGTGATTTTTCGGTAAGGTGTTAGATGTAATGATTTTAGGAAAGCTTGCTCCCTTCTTTTTATGTTTAGATTTAAAGTTGATCACACTGGAATGGAAAATAGAAACAAAATCATTTTCATCAATTTTTATGAAATATGCATATTCAAAATTGATGAAAAGGGAACCAAACCATATTCATATTTTAAAAAAAATATACGTTTTATGAAAAGTGCGGTATTGGCCATGAAGTATGTGTCTATACCTCAGGTCTGTTCCTTTGTCAGTGTTGGTTTTGACCCCACTAGGGATCTGGGGTAGCTTCAGTCCCATCTCATTATGTTCCTCAGCCAGGTAGGACACCTGCGAGTCGTCCTTCAGGTGAGCACTCTTCTCACGGAAATAATTGTCCTGGCGATACAGTTTCAGTCTCCTCTAAAAGATCACACAATTCATAGATAAAGCGATGTGGTACACCTATTCAGTTTGAATTTAAAATATCACCAATTTATTAAGGTTACTATCATTATGACAAACATAATCAGCCATTCCAAATGAACAGGTGTTTCATCATAATAAAATCATGCACTTTCATCATTTTATTAACTGCACAATGAATGTGATAAAACAGTGACATCACCTAAACACGCTGGTAATACATGTGTATCTAACCATCATTTGGTGATATACCTTTTCATAGTGTGTGAGTTGGTGATATATCACTACACGAACTAGTGATATCACTTAAGGATTACCGACATCTGCCCAAAATTGTAACTACAAATTGCAAACTGTTTTTCCAGCATGACCATGTTTTGATGAATCATTCTTAAAAAGAAAACCATCCCCACTGATATACCTTGTACGACTTTTATGATAAAATAATATACCGGGAAAAAATCAACAATATAGTGTTCTGAGTGTAAAAATTCAGTGGGGCCAAATCACTGGACTTCAGATTGTTATACTGTTCCTCTAGTTAAGTGAGCTACCTGTCAACAGATCATTATGGCCCAACTGTGCTAAAGTTATATCTAAAACTAAGGGAGGCTACTCACTATACACGAAAAAACACAGTGCAGTACGCGGAACAGGGATCCTTAATGATTCTGGTGATACCACCCATTTCATTTGATAGTAGTAGTAAATAATTTTATCAAATTTGTAATATTTATCTTTGTGAAATAAATATTTTATTGGCTTTTTATGTTTTGCAATCTTAAATGTATGTATTGGTCAGCATGATGGATTTTCTTAGCCAAGATACACATTATGAAATACTCATTAAGACAAAGCAGATAACGTCACATCAAAACCGTTTATTATCTTAAAACATTAAGGTTCATTGTTAAATTTATTGTTTAAGTATAAAATAACACAATTGTGGACTTAAGCGATAGTAAATATGATGAAATATGGACCAAACAAAATTATATTAACCTTGGTCAATACAACTCTTCGGGTTCATAATACATCCTATTCACAATAGTTATATTCTTTTTTTTTTATTATTCAGGATTTCAGTGTTAAGTTTTGCTAAGAAATATGATTTTTGCTATTTTAACATTAATAGCACATAAGTGAAGTAAAATGCCTAGCTATCATCAGTTTGACAATATCTGTTGATGACTCAATTCTGAGTGACACAATGCAGTTTACAAATCATAACAGGGACTTAATCTACAGTCTAAAGAGTATGTGCTTTAACTAGGAGTGTCGGCAGTATGTGTGCAAAGATGAAAATATCTAAACAAAAGCTTTAATTATCTACACCATATATACATGTAAAGTGACACAACCGGTCCTCAATATGCACACTACATCTTGGGTTGAAAAAGAAAACAAGTATGAGCTTGTGTAAGAAAAAAGCAAAGCATAAAAAGGAACATAGAATTAATAAACAAATGAAAAAAATACACTTGTAAACACAAAAATTAATATTAAAAATGAAACATACACCTTCATCAGTTTTAAGATTAACATTTCTTTTACAACGGACATACATGTACAACGGACATACATGTACAACGGACAGTTGTACATACTACATGTACAACGGACATACATGTACAATGGACATACATGTACAATGGACATACAAACTGTTACAACTAAGCTCAATCCACATGTTGTCAGTTGAATTAATTCCTTGAAATTGTAAAATTATAATAGTTTTGAATATTACTAATTATCAATATCCACATTATTATCAAACATCAGAAATCAGCAATATCAAGCTATGGTTAAGTAGGTTTTTTTCAAATTAATTCAGTTCAAATGTATCAACAAAAACAAGTATCTGGTATTTTTGCTTTTTTCCCCCCCTGATGATAATAATTTTTATTCAAAACACCTTTTAATTTTGTTACTTTAAAACCAATTTTATTGATCAAATTTGTTCAACAATTTATTCAAACTATTTGTCCACTCACATTTCTGATATTTTTGTTTAGAAAGATATGATGCAAAAAATAGGTTAGAATTTTGATAGTAATAATCGATAAAACTTTCAAGGAAAGGGCTTTGTATAAGTTGCATAATTTGTACCCAGTTCTGTTGCTATATTAAGGCAATCAAATATGTTTAAATAAAAAAATAATATAAAACTGAGTCAGTTGGGCAGGAATAAATGAAGGTACAGGTATTCTCATAGATAATTTTAATTCACTAATTGTGTAATGAGTCAGTATCCCAAAGTATTTGCAGTGCAGCACAGTTGACAGACAAGGTCTTCCATGTCTATGCATGTATATGAAATAGTACAGTAATTCCTGGAACTATTACCACACAAACTGTAAAAACTCTCCATACTAATAACATCATACTGTACCCGCTTCTCATTTTGTTTCTCCCTGTCCCTTTTCTGTTTGATAATGGAAATGTTTAATTCAACAAAATACATTATTATTCTATAAATAAGAGTATAATAAAATTTGATTATTGCTCAAATTGGCATGTGGACCAATATTGAAGTCACATATCAGATATTTGTCAGTACCGGACAGGATTCAATAAAAATGTAGAAATCATATTTTTTTCAGTTTAAAAATTGATGGTCAGTGAAAAATGTGAACGATTCCACTTGAATAAAAATGATAAGATGACCACTGGTAAAAACTGTGATACCTTCACAGAAAAGAGCAAATAAGATGAAAACATTTCCAAAGTTACCTGAGCTTCTCTCATGGCAGGTGTACTAACAGACTTGAAGTCCATTCCCGGGAAGTGACTTTTGGCGTTGTAGATAAAATCACGGTGGACGTTAGGCTGCATCACGGTATACAGGAACTGGAACTGGTTATGACCGCTCCGCCTCAGGAGGTTCTCCATCAGCTGACATCGCTGTAATGTGGAAACATTTTTTTTCATCAATCAATACAGACAAAATAATACTGCAAAGGAATCTATCCCAGTATTCAAGAATATTACATTACCAATTCAGCCTAATCACAAACACCCAGATGCTTTGTAATTTGGGATATATAAGAATGACTGTTGCAAAATTTGTAAATTAAAGTGAAGAGATGGAAGGTTGGACTAGAAAGAGGAGAGGGGTATATCAAATGGATGGGCTCTTATTATACTGAATACAGCACATATGTATATGTTCTTCAACAGCTGTACTGAGGTGTTGCTCAAATCAACATGATGTAAATGAGGTCACATTTTATGGCTGGTTTAAAATGGGGGTCAGTTTAAAAGGTCAGTTGTAATGTATAAATGTGACCTAGTTTTACATAAAGGTCAGTCGAAAAGGTCAATTGCCATGTATAAATATGACCTTGTTTTGCATGATATTCAGGTCAGTGGCAATACCTAAATTTGACTTAGTTTTAAATGAAGGTCAGTCTAAAAGGTAAATTGCAATGTCTTATAAATATGACCTAGTTTTACATGAAGGTCAGTCTAAAAAGTCAATTGCAATGTCTAAATATGACCTAGTTTTACATGAAGGTCAGTCTAAAAGGTCAATTGCAATGTATAAATATGACTTAGTTTTACATGGAGGTCAGTCTAAAAGGTCAATTGCAATGTCTTATAAATATGACCTAGTTTTACATGAAGGTCAGTCTAAAAAGTCAATTGCAATGTCTAAATATGACCTAGTTTTACATGAAGGTCAGTCTAAAAGGTCAATTGCAATGTATAAATATGACTTAGTTTTACATGGAGGTCAGTCTAAAAGGTCAATTGCAATGTCTTATAAATATGACCTAGTTTTACATGAAGGTCAGTCTAAAAAGTCAATTGCAATGTCTAAATATGACCTAGTTTTACATGAAGGTCAGTCTAAAAGGTCAGTTGCAATGTCGTAAGAAATTCACATTCGCCTTGCTTAGCTATGATTTCTTGTAAGTTCAATGTTACTCATGACATGACAAAGTAATATGCTACATACTGCAAAATTTGAAGTTTTGCAAAAGTCTGTGGTTAATTGCAGAACGTTGTTGCCAATATCAGACTTGTTAAAAGTTACCAAAAAGTCATGGAAAAAAACACTGCATGATTACACTGAACTAGAATACTGACAGGTCAGCAAGGGCCCCGCTATAAGCAAAAGCAAAAGTGATCATTTTAGATTAAAGGATATTGATGATATGGCCTTATTCATGTATGTTATCCTGAGTATAACTGCAGTAATTAAACAGAAGTATTGCAAGGACCTTATATGATTATTTTTACTGTATATTCCCATTCTCGTTTTTAGTAACAGCGACCTTGACCTAGGAATTTGTTAAACCTGCCTATTGCACATCTGTGTATTATCAAAATGTATCATCATAAGAAATTTCATTAAGTTTGGCATTCTGTTAGGGCCTAATACAATGTATTTTTGACAGTATATTCCCAATTCTATTTTTAGTAACAGTGACCTTGACCTTAGAAACTGTTTAAACCCCTATTGCACATCTGCATATCACAGTGTATCATCATGTGAAATTTCAAATAATCTCTGGAAACGAAAGTGCTGATGGACAGACAGACGGATGGACTCCGTGATTACTTAACAGGGCACCTGCATTAATGTGGGGGCCTAATAAAAGAAACACCATGTGATAACATGAATTACTAGCTGATTTAAGACCTTGATATAATACTCTGTGTTTTACTAATGGTCCATCGACCATGCTATCTATTACAGTTTTTCCTGTTAATGCATGTATTATCTATTACCTCACTTGCATTATGCATAAACCACACCAGCTTACAGATATATTTTTTCAGTTCAACGATTTCAATCTTTAAGTAGCAGTTAAACTGAATACTGATCAAGTAGCCTGCCTGTTAGGTTTTACATGGAATCACACGACATCAAAATGCACTTACATAAGAAATAGCAGGCTGTTCTCTCATACACACACCTCATTTAACATACAGCTCAAGTTTCAAGAGCTCTTGTCCTGCGAATATTTGTTCATATCTTGAAAAGTAAATAAAGCACATTGGCAATCGGCTATCTTTGATGATCAGACCTGATATTGCCATAAGAGACGGATGACTTTCTTACTTTCTGTCAAGTCTACGAGAGATACGAGTAGTCATCGGCTCAGTGTTTAAACACTTCATGTAGACATCAATATTTACAAGATCTACCCTTAAAACATACATATATCTTAAACCTGTTATTTAAGTCTGGTGAGATGCACTCCAGGCAGTAGTCTAATATAATGTACACTGTCGATATACATAATACATGTACTCTCCTTGACAAATTCAAGTTCCTTTCTGGAGCCTACATGTACAGTCAGGCACAAAAACGCTCCCTTATACCTTCAAATTAAACATTTTTCAAATTGTTTTTTTCCTTTTGTTTCAAATTCCTACTGTAAACAAAAATCAAGCGTAAAGTTAGCATTCAACCTCCAGTATTCGTTCTGACAGACAATTTAGGATTGAAGCAGATTTTCTATTGAGCAAGTGGATTGTACTTCAGATCAACAAAAATAAATCCCATTTACATATTAATGTAATATCAATTATACCATTTTAATGTATGGGAATGGACGCTAACAGATCTAGAGGAACCATGCCTATCATCGATTCTATTTGTCACAAGCTGTCTATAGTTGCTTTGTGTGGTTGTTATATATTATCTAAAAAAACAAATATTTATTGTAGAGAGTCTCATGCAGCACAGGTTTAATTTAAGCAATGAAAATGGTTCCAATAATTTTCAAAAGAATTTAGTTGGTCTAGCGGAAAGATGAAGTCTTTATTTTAAGTAAGCCAATCAGATATATAAGATGTTGTTGAAAATCCACCTGTGAATTTCAGAGGAGAAGTCTTGTGAAGGTTTTGCATCATGTGACCTCATAAGGCCCCACCCATCAGCCCCATCCTGACTATAGTATAAAACCCGGTAGATTCGTATCCAACATCAGACTAATGTTTTTTAAGAAGTCAAAAATGTGATTGTTTATGCACGACACACAACAGATGCGAGGTGATTGCAATAGGTCACCTGAGCGACTCATGTGACCTAACAAAGAGAAATTCCCATCAATGAATGTTAAATATAAGTTAATTGTTTAGTGTTTCACAACATCTACAGATGTCTACATATTATGCTATTTAACCATCATAGTTAGTTCATATCATTAGATGTAATGCTTAGCTGTTCATATAAAAATTAATGAAAATCAATAAATTGTTTGCTTTACAATTTTATTCAGAATTATGAAAATATCCATGCCTAAACTTATCTTACACAGCCTATATTGTCAGATAAACATGTGCTTTGAGGTAAAAAATACAAGAGTTTTATCAAAATGTGTACTTACACACTGGGTTGTTATATCAAGAAAGTCATATCAATGTGTCTGATATATGGTACATTTTGTAAAACCAACTGTAAGCTACACTGGTATGTCATTGATTCCTATACCCCACTCTCCAAAAAACAATCTACACTTGTGCATCAACACTGTCTTAAATAACTTACCTGACACTTCATATCTAGTTATCATAAAAATGTATCAATGTTTTCATTTCCATAAAGAGATTCAATATTGATGTTTGACCAGCGTTTGTGTATTGGATTTGGATAGTTTTAACTGGGTTATGTTGTCACAGAAATCAATGGTCATAATGAAATCTTGCTAAGGAAAAAAATATGATCAATGTCAGATTTGGTCGTTGTCAAAACATTGATAGATTTGTTCAATATATCACAGCAAGATTACATAACGTCCATATGGTGGAGCAATACCGTATTTGACAGAAATCAAATTATCATTACTCAATTTACCATGGGATTAAATATGGTGATCACAGCTACCAATCATTTAAAAATGTGCAGGTAAATATGCTCAAATGACAAACATGTTGATCCCTATGATTAAAATGTCAAAATGAACAAATAGTTACGGGATAAAACATGTTTAAAACAAATCAATTTATACGGAAATTGAGTCTGTAAAGACCGTGCTACCTGTATCAGTAATGATGATTGGCTATTTTCTGGCAGGGTTATCTGGTACAGTATAGGTAATGATGACTGGCTATTTTCTGGCAGGGTTATCTGGTACAATATCGGTAATGATGACTGGCTATTTTCTGCCAGGGTTATCTGGTACAGTATCGGTAATGATGATTGGCCATTCTTTTGCAGGGTTTCCTGGTGTATATATATATACACAGGGTTGTTTACTGAGATTTACATCAACCTCTAAATATAACCATAATGGTCTACCGTCATCATTTTGTGAAAGGATATTGACAATATAATCCCAGTTAATCACCCATACCTACCTGGCATTATACTTGGCCTGGCCATTGTGTGATTTATATGTTAATTTCCTTATGGCACTACAGAGCATAGGGCTGCCAGGACCACAGGTTTAATCTTTGGCCTGGTGTTATACAGTTAAAGTATGAGCTTGCAGCAGGCTATAGTCAGTTTCTGATTCTCAGTCTATGACAGGCAAAGCTGACAGCAAAAGATCTTGTTGAAGGGACCACTGAAATTTGCTATATTCTGAAATCCCATTTTTCAAAAGCACTGTTTCCGGACACTTGTCAAGAGCCATATGTTTTGTTGACAACTGTGAATGGTCAGGTCAGTACAAGCTGACCGCTCACCTCTCACCCAGTTAGCTTACATGTTCATTTCCATGAGGAAGTTACAGAAACTGCCAAGGGAGTTAGTCTTCAAGGGTATTTTAGTTTTAAACTAAAGGATTGCTTTTAATGTACTAACTCCCTGTACAGCAAATTCAGGGCAAAAGCAGGGATGTAGTTCATTTAAGAATTCCTTTTGTATAGAGTAGATACAGCAGAGGAACATATACTGATATAGCCTTCCATGGTCTGCCAGTAACAATTAGAAATGTAGTGTTAATAATTACTGTTCCTGAAGGACACATGGTCGGACAAATTGGAAATGCAATGGACAGAGGACAACTTTATACATTAAACCCCTTGTATTTTACAACCACCTTCAGTCCCACTATATCCCCACTTATCAATTTGACTTTATATGTGCTGCTTACATCCCAGTCTTACTGAAATACTTTCATGTGTCAAATCTGCTAATTTGGGGGGTGAGTTTGATACCGACCTTGGGCAATTGTATCACAAGAAAAACAACACGTAAACATACTCCCTGAAATGAATGAAATGGAAAGACAGGGCTCAAATGTTCAAAGCTGATTCGCAACATGTAAACAAGTCTTACAAACCATGTTTTTTTTTTTAATAACTGTTCAGGTACCGCTAATAGGATTGTGTCGCCATTTCTCAGTAGAATTTCTTATATTGCTTTGAAGTTTTGAAGTAAAGAAAATGTTCTGCCACAGAAATAATGTCAATAAAATTTATACTGACAAAGATTAGTATTGCATTAATGTATATCAATTTCATAAATGCCGAAATTGTGTAAAATTAATTCTCTATAAACGATTAAAATTGACATTTTATAATAAAACCATATACACATAGTAATTGCATGTAAGAGTTATTGTTCTTGAAAAAAATTCACAGTGGTGAAATAGGTAGCCGCTTTCCTGAAGTACAGAAAAATGGGCACATGTGACTCATTTATTAAGAAACAACTGAATTAATGCCTAGATTGCTTTGAAATACTTTAATATTGAAAGAACACATTGTTCTGTCAATAAACAACATACAATATTCATCAATTCAATATCAAACATTAGAATATGCGGAAATTGTGATACTGTCTCCCTACATTGGGTTTTCAACTAGGGATGTACTTCCTATTTCCGCTTAGCAATACACTCCTATGACCTTAATGTCTTTGTTGTCTTCATGTAATCAATGTTATTGCCTATGCATGTATTTTAAGATCAATATTTTTGAAAAACATATGAAACATTTGTTCATTTGTGTTTACACCAATCAGTCTTTGAGCCAATGTCAGTATAGTTGACATATCACCGTCTAAATACCAATATTGTGTAATCATTAATTTGAATGATGGTTCAATCAATGTTGGTTTTTTTATATTTCATGACCAGGTTGTCAGCTGATATTAGTTCCAATATAAACCTTTTACCTCAGTCAATACAAACAAGTGACACTCCTGTCTCCATTATCATTTCACTGAGAACCCTGATCAATTATCATTGTTATTTCTGACAGCTGTATGGCTATTTATCCACTAAATATTCTAAACGAACGGAATTTTATTTCAGCTAACCATAAAATTGTCATACATATTTATTTGTGAAAAGTTGTTCAATATTTCTCGACCACAGATACAATTTGATATTCGTGAAGGATAAACATGGCCATTTCCAAACATCCTGTGACAAAATGATTATTGATTTAACCTTTTGTAAGGTCTATCAATCTGACATTCACGTTTATATGCCTACTTGAATGACCTATACAAGGTATAGTGTACACCAATGGCATAAACTTCCCACTTCAAAGCTTTATCCTGTACAGGATGTAGTCATCCCCACAACTCTCCCTGTAGCCAGGGACAGTATATAGACCCTGCTGTAGCTTAACAACGTCCAGCAGGTAGGATCATCATTTAATGTTTACGATCGCAACAAAATATACAAGCTTGGATTCAATTTTTCAGTGAAAATAGTATGTGATTTTTTTTTAATTTGTGAGGAGAAAAAAAAAATCCTGTTCATTCTGTTTTAATTTGTCATAAATCTTGACCGACATTCAAAGTTAAGCCCCAGTCTATAGCTATACCTGTGTGTACCAATTAAGTCATTGTTTTAGATTCCTCACACAGAGCTAGATTGCTCTATAATCCGGTACAATATAAAACGTCTTTATAATACATAAGCACCTGCTTTTTTATAATCTATGACCAGCATCTCAAGTGTTTCACGGTAGATTTACTTTCTGGTCATTGGAAAAACATAATAAAAGGTAGTTGTTTTGGGTTTATCAGCTAAACAGTGTAATGAAACCAGCCTTTTATAGAACTGGTATCAGGTACTGTTACATACAGCCGATTACCATAGGTAGGAGTTTCTAATGTATAGTTAGCTTGAAAATTTTAACAGAAATGAATAAATAATATATATTTACTGATATAATACATGTATGGAAAATCTTCTCAATTTCTGCATATGTTATGTACTCTTGTTTAACTTCCACATACATATCATACCAAATACATTGTTGACTTGGGTAACCTCACAATGTTTATAGTGGACCAAGTTAATAATAACCTTATCAATCAAGCTAATCTTTTAATCCTCAACACAACATAGGAAATACCTCTTTACAGAGAGAAAGGGCTGTAGCTCCATTATGAATCTTATTTCCTCACAAAATGGATTAATTCAATTCTAAAATATGTTCCTTTTTTCTCTTTTACAAAGCAGTAGGTTCTTTAATATACCAGTATAAGTTAACTTTTCATGTACTGATTAAAGCAGATGATTGATGATAACACTTAAACTGTTTAGATTTAATCAAACTCAGGTACAAATTACAACTATTTCTTAACTTTGTGTTCAAAACAAAATATCTTTTACATGATATTTACACTGCATTCCAAAATGTTGAAGTTTTTATTGTTCGCTCAGACAAGTTAGTTTGAAAGAAGCTTGAATTTTTAAAGGAAAAATTCTGATGAATTATAATATTTGAGCTCTGGACTTGCTAGTCTACTGGTAGATATTATCAGAATTGTTTAAATCTTATTTAATGACTAAACACATGTGATTGTCGTACCTCACAGCCGCTAGATTTCTTTTTAACTGATTTACAACAGGTTTTACGCTATCTAAATAACATCAGTCACACCTACAATATATTGTGATGTATTTATTGGTAACTTACAAATAATCAAACATTTGTGTCAAATTGAACCATTCATTCAAAAGAAATGCTCAGGTATATATTTCACATTACCGTTAAATGAAATCACCAGCTAACAAAGAAATTAAATGAATACTTCCACTAAATTTACACTAGACTGATAATGGCTGAAAAACAACACTAGAGAACCTGAAAATTTACTAGCAAATCACCATGACACTTCCTTACCCTAAACAATGCCATTTAAATATTTTCAGCAGCTGGTTACAATGGTGACAAACAAACCCTAGCTAATATTAAGCTGATTGTCTACTACTTATATATCAGTATACACATGGTCTTATTCCTTTATCCATTGTTGTTGATGTAAGCCATTACAGATTCTAAGCTTGCCTTGTTAGCTTTACATAGCACACTTAGAATATCTAATAAATATCCTACCATACTAAATACATGTATACTAATATCATGATTATTCAAATCTTCAGAAGTATACATCAAATAGAAAAAGAGTGCCTTTTCAAAAAAATATGTTCTTCAAAAACCATTTGAATTAAAATAAAATTAATATGACATCATAACTAGCCTTAGGTTACGCATGGTTTAAACAACAGCTCCGAAATATTTAAGCAGTTTAAGCACACTTTGTAATCGTTGAACCTTGAATCTCCCTTAATGCACACCTATATCAATACTCATATCCATATACAATGGGTCCTCAATGTAAATTCATTTAAAAATGGGTCAAATTGTGTGTTCAATTAAGTGTTAGGATTAATGTATTTCGACAAGTTCATTGTGAAGATTTACAAATATTGCTTCAGTTTCTTTATATGTGCTCAGCAGAGTTACTACTACTCTAAACCCACCCTTCCAGACATTTCTCTGTTTACAAAAAATATGAATGAATAATTAAAAGATATTATGTAAATATTTTCTAAACTTGGAAATGATGACAATTTAAGTTCAAAAAGGAATGTAATGTGTCACTTCTAACAGGTACTTAAGTAGTCCTACAACCATAGCCAAGAACTATAGATCACCAGCCAGTCTAGTATACTTGACACTCCTCCTAACAACAGTTCCAGCAGGTTGTTATAGAATTTTAATACCAATATGTTTTTAAATCATACTAAAACACGTCAGATATACAAATAAAACTTGTAATACTATACAGTAAATAAAACATGACTTTACAGTGTTTCATGCATTTTTCCTCTTGTGCAGCTTGTATTACATCATATGCACACAGCTAGGTAATCAATTCATAGATCAATTAGGATTTCCTTAAATATATTTCAGATAAAGTAGAATGACAAAAACATGTTTATATTATCAATTGTTCTTACTACTTATAACTTGTGTCTATACATGTTATCAGGCCAAGACATCTGTATGCCTTTATGGCATATAAAAGGGTTTATATATTTTTTACCCCCGTGACATTATAGATATTTGCATTGTACACAATGGTCCTGTTGATATAAAACAATTATTGGTCTTATTAACACATATTGTGTTTCTTAACTGGACATCAGAAAGGTGTATGTGTGTATATTTACTACATGTACAGTTTGAAACGTTTTTTATGAACATGTGGCACTTTAATGAACATATCTGTATTGAAATGAATTGTCCTACTACCCCTGTACCCCCAATTACTTTTACAGGAAATTGTACTGTAGATAATTTCACATCTATTATTTTTCTGATCTTATTGTTATCAAATGAACAGTAATTATTTGTTTGTCCTTATCAAATTGCGCTTAACAAAGGTGTCAATTAATGTAATAAAGAGAAGTTGGAGAATAAAAAATAAACAATGACCGTTAATTAGGGAGACAGATTTAAGTAGATAATGAAGGTGAAATTAATGCCTAATATTGGATTAAAGTAAGACCAATCATCAGACTGCCTTGACAAAAACAAGCACACCACTTCTGGGTCAAGTCTTTATAGCCATAAATCTATTGATTGGGAATCATGAACTCATTATTGTTTAAGTAAATCAAAATGCTGTTCTAGCACTTACATGGGACATAAAAGTTTCCTAGTTAAATAAGTTGTGTTTAAAGAAAGTTCTTTTTAATAAAAAAAATTCAAAATTCTGGTATTAATAAAAATGTAATTGTGTCTATTGTCTACATTTTTATTGAGAAATCTGCTTCTTTCATTAATTGTTGAATTCCAATAGAATTTTGAAAATATGCTTTGTAATTATTTTCGCAAACATCTTTCTCTAAATATAAGACAAACTATATTTTACAATAATTATGAAACAGATTATGACAAATTATATTAATCATTCTTGATGGCCCGGCTGTTAGTGCACAGGGAGGTTTTAATGTGGGAGCAAACTTGAGTACCCAGAGAAAACCCACATGGTTGTTGTCCAGGTGAATATTCCTACATCTTATCTTTCACATCTCCACATCTAATTGGGGAATCAAACCCCAGCCGCCTTACCATGTTATCCACTGCGAAACCCAACCACCCTATCACCATCATCTCTCTCTTCAGCTAATCACACTCTCAACAATTGGCTCCAGAACTACGTTCTCATGTAATAGTTTTTGTTTCGGACCAAGTTATACCTTAACGGGAAACGTTAACACAACAGTAATTCAAAAGGTGGAGCACGAAAAGGACTTGGGGATTGATTTCGATAATAACTTGAAATTTACCAGCCATGTCAACACGCAAGCGTAGAAGGCCAACAGAATGGTGTGATTAATATTTACTTTTACCTACATGAACGAGGCAATGTTCGCAAATCTATACAAGTCTCTAGTAAGATCTCACTTGGAGTACTGTACATCAGTCTGGTTTCCAATGTACAAAAAGGACCGGAAGACACTAGAAAATGTTCAACGTCGTGCCACCAGGTTGTTGCCACATCTCAAACATCTAAACTATGAGGAGCGTCTGCGAGTTTTAGGAATACCTTCCTTAGACTACAGACGGGAAAGAGCAGACAAGGTAAACCTTTACAAAATATGCAATGGACTTGTAGATGCCAACATGGATAAATTCACAACTTTCGAGGCCAGACAGAATGTACACAACACCAGAGGAGACAACAAAAAACTGTTCAAGAAAAGATTTAGGACCAAACTAAGAGGAAATGCCTTCTCCAACCGAGTGACCGAACCGTGGAACAATTTAGACTCTACCATAATAAACGCTCCATCATTAAACTGTTTCAAATCAAGACTGAACTGTGCGTGGAAACATCACCCAGGAAAATTCAGCCCCCCATGCTACAGAGCTGGAGGTGCAGACCGGGAGTCCGTACCAGTAGCATTAGTAGAAGCGTCAGTAGTAGTCGAAGACTAATGGTATGACGTCGACAAGCCCACCCTGATCCCTGATCGGTCTCTAGATCTGTCACCGTACACTATGTGATTTTAGCCTCACCAGTTAAGACTATAATCAGTACAAAAAGAAATCTCAATGACAAAACAATCATTAAACTCACTTTGACATCAATTTGCAACTGGATTGTTACAACAGATATGATAACTCAATAATCTTAACATCCATGTCATCCACTGTATGAAGATGTCACCTCCTGACATAAATGTGTCTATGGAGGTGCGGTAGTCTAGTGGTAGGATGCCAGGCTCGTAACCGAAGGATTCCGGATTCGAGGCACAGCACGGCACTGTACTCTGTACACTGTAAAGTAGATACTTTACTCCACTTGTTTCAGTCTGCTTAGCTGTAAATGAGCATATGGTTGGGCAGTGCTAGAATTGTAGAATGCTAGCTGTGAGTGCCGAAATGGCAGCACCGGCTGTATGCTCTCCAGGGAGTTGAGAACGATATTGGCTGGTTGCAAAGGCCCTATAACCACGGATAATAATTTGTGGACTGCTTTGAGACGACCTACAAACTAGGCTGTGATAAAGCAATATATAAGAACCTCAAATTATTATAATTATTATTACTATTATAACATCCAACATCGTATCACTTTTTACCAAGTTTTCAGATACAGTACTAATCACTAAAGAGCTCTCTAAAGCTTGTTACTAGAACAGCTAGTCCCTCCAACATAAGGGCTTGAGAAGACACATCTGTACAGATTGGAATAAGAGTTAGACAAGTCAGTATAACCCACACTGTATGTAACATACATCTGGACTTTGAACTCAGCCTGAACAGGACCAAAAAAATGAAGATATTTGGTCTAATAAAAAATATTAAATATTTCTAAAGTCATTTTTTGCTGAGTAATATATTTTTTGTTTCTACTTTATCTTGAAACAACTTCATGTTATTGATGTGCCTTGGTTACAGGCAAGGTGTTTTGGGATCTAAACAGATTTACAACCAATCTCACAGCACAGTAAATTTAAATTTCCCTTTCTTTTGTTTACTTTACCATCAAAATTTATCCCTGCTACTTAACTCAATAAATATTGGGTTAGACTTTTTTAAGTGGCATGAAGTCAAGATTATTCCTATCAAACAGTACATGTATTTAACAGTTGTTGTCATCCAATAACATGCTAATGAATAAATTATGAAACTGTGAATATAATGAATACATTTTTGAAAATGGTGCAGCATTTGTAAACACTATTTCTTTCAAAAATATGTCATTGAACAGCTGATCTTTACACTTTTCTCTATTTCTGATGTTAAAGTTAATCTTGTAAATGATCAAAACAGCTAATTTTAACAGAAGGACCTTTACTTGACTGATGTTCAGAGTTAAGAATGTATGCTACTTCACATTATACCTGTGATTAGTGTAAGGGGTTATATCCCTTTTACTATAACTCTTTTGTTTAGCAATTGCCTCATTATTATCAATGCATGTGTAACTTCAATTGAGTCAAAAATCATTCTTTAATAAAACTATTTCCGAGGTGTCTTAATCTGAACTCTTCAGGTATGGAGATACACAGTAAAGGTAACATACATCCTTAAATACTTGATGGGAGAATGTCATGTAAACATTAAGCCTTAGAAACAGTGATGAATGTTTTAAATTTTTGAAAAATAACATATTTTATAACTTTCCAGCAGTTTGATGAAATACATCCTGCTACATGTATGTAGCTGACGTGTAACCATTTATTTATATGCTTAACTTACAGAACTATACTCACATTGATATTGTATGTAACACTATTAAATCACACTCAGCACCATACTACATCAATAGAATGGAAACTTGCAGCCAAGATAGTCAATTAATAAAATATCAAAAGCTTCAATCTGTTACACCGGTAAATTTGATCAATATGTTTCTATATAAAACTTTGATTTTGCATCTGTTATTTGGTGATAGTGCACATGTGATGAGAAAATTAACTGTCTGCAAAATTAATGAAATATTGATTGGTTTTAATAGTTGCCATGGCTGTGAAATCAGCTGCAACAAATATTGTGGGTTTTTTTCAAATCTCATTATCAGGACAACAATTGAATTGGACATAAGATATCATGATTCCTTAATTAATAGTCTACCTACATTTTCCTGCTTAAAGATATGTAGTAAGATCATGGACTCAGATCAGATCTAAAAACAGGTTATTTTACAAAACAAACAAATGAATCACATGAGAATCTTTGATAACCGATTTTTTATACTAAAAAAAGTGTTTTACGTTACCTGTGAGTGACTCCAATTTTCCATCCACATTGAGACTTTGTCTAACTGCCTATCAAACTCCACACTGCTTTGGGTAGGGTGCCTCCCACCGTGCCCCCTCCAGTCCAACAGTCGCCGGTCATCTTCCTCACCCTCGGGCCTCCGCCTCCCTGTCTTCCCGTCCCTCTGTGGTGACAGGTGCCCCTTCCTCCCAGCCGCTGCAACTATTGGCGGTCTTTCTGCGACGGCGTTCATAATTCCCTCCTTCCGAAAGTATCATGAATAGCACACTTTGAATAGCTGTTGGTCATTTTACGGTTTAAATACCCACGTTTAAAAGAGCATTCTTGTGTATCAAGCGTATACACCGAACACCGGTCTCCAACTGCAGCAAAATCGACAGGTGAACACAAGCTTGGCAACACGGCACAGGTACACTTTCACGACTATAGCTCATTTCAATTAAGTCCGAATCCGTTACCGTCCGATCCCTGAAATACACATGAATCCACATTTATTACAAATAAAGTAACTACACTTATATTTTCTTACATACTGCATTCATTTTTCCTCAATGATAAATATCTTGATGACCAAGAGAAATTTTCTAATTCGTCAAAAGAAAAGTTTCCTGAACCACACGTGGCCCTTACTTGATCGTTGTAGTTGCCATAAAGTGCCAATCATGTTGTATACATATTACATTGCGATTCAATGGGGTCATAGAATTGTTTCAGCAGCTATGTTGTGATTTAAACTAGTTTTAGGAATTCAGATTATCTCTTGGTAAAAATGTCATCCCACTGATGTATGTATACTATATATATAGTGTATCAAAATCATTTTTACCGAGAGTTGACTCTGGACCTTCAAATTTCTAGTTATATCTAAACAGATCAGTTTAGGTCCAAAAATGGCTGTAGTAGCATAATATCGGTTCATGTGTTACGATTAAATACAAAAACTAAATAAAGGACCTAAATGTATACTGCTAAAATATCCGTGTAATGCAGCAACGAAATGTATATAACGATGCCTCCTTCACAATTAAATGTACTCACTTTTATATATTTAAAGTATGAATATAGACCTTGAATGCATTTTTTATAAACAGATATAAACATATTGTTGTTTAATTTGACTAATCCAATCCTACGGTAGAGATGGACAGAGGAGATTTATAGTAAAGTGGTACAACAATAAACGTTTTAATGACTGGCTCATTTCAATGTAGTGACGACGCTATTATCGCTGATTTAAGAGTTAATATACAAACACTAGCTAGTATAGGTCCCAATTGCACGAAATGTGTTGGTCGTAAATACACAAATTCAACAGAGTGTAATTGAAAAATATATTTCGTATAATTTAATTTGATTTCAAACATATTCAGTAATGGCGATGGATTCCTCATACGATATATCCTTAATAAAATGTGCATGACTGAAAATTAAATCAATGTGAAGATCAGGAATGGTAGAATGAGAACTGTTGATAAACTACAAACAATGTAAGCAACGATTTGAAGCAGAACCGAGTGATATTATGACATTGACCTTTGACATACGTCTCTGTCACAGTTTGTGTGTGACGTCAACAATAACTGTACTAATTTGATGACATTCCATCAAAGAAATGGTGTTTTAAAAACTTCATCAGAATCATATTACGACCTTGATCTTTGACCTTGAGTGTTTATAGCCTCCATACTATATATCTGTTGATATTGCGACCTTGATCTTTGACCTTGAGTGTCTACAGCCTCCATACTATATATATGTTGATATTACGACCTTGATCTTTGACCTTGAATGTCTATAGCCTCCATACTATACATCTGTTGATATTACGACTTTGATATTTGACCTTGAGTGTCTGTAGCATCCATACTATATATCTGTTGATAACTTTAAGAACCTGATATTGGTTTCTTTTCTCTGTTTGTGTGAACAAAGGACTGCACCAAAGAAAACCAAACAATTGAACTCCTCTACCAACTACACTCGTGACGGGAATTCAAAAATCTGCTAAGATAACACCACATCATACTATGATTGGATCAGCTTTTACCAAACGACGTCAAAAGCATATAACTTGATATTGAACTCGAATGCGTACATACACGAACCTTAGTATATGCCCATCTTTCACACATCCCGCTTTATGGCACTAACTGTGCTACATTTAGGAGGATTGTCCTGCGCTCACCTTTGCGTATTAATGGATCTACTGGTTAGTTTCCCACGAGATAAACAATATCCTTCAGATTTTCGATAAATATTATCCGTTTTGTCATTAAATATTTAACGAGATACACTTTATAAATACATGTATTCTATTTTGGGTTCCTTTGAAATACAACCCACTTCGCGATTTTGATCTGTTCGGTTATAGCCATTACATATAATGGTTTAACGTTTATAGGATGAGTCTAATACTTGAGTCAGTATCGTAATATATGTTTATCTATATCTGACCTGATTGTGCATGTTAAACAAAATCTGATAAAAATAATTCAGGAAACGTCCGCGTGATATTTTACAGGGTATACGTACTGTTATTTACATCATACGTTATACATCCTTGTTTGAGTTTCGACATTTTAAAACGATATACGTTAGAATACTGACGTCATGTAATAGATCCCTGGTAAAAAATATATATATAATAACATATCTTACTATATAGACACATGTTAATGCGTACATATAGACCTGTGAACTAAGTGTTACTTTGCGCATGTAACAGGATATACAGAAATGCAACGACCAGAACGGGACCCCAACCCGAGTCCCTCCGAAATCTAGCGCTCTTCCGCTACATACAAACAAAGACATCAATTAAGCTTCGTTAATTACCATCTCGTCCGTGAACCCAAATGGAAAGTTGATGCATTTAATAATGTTTATTTACTTAATATGATAAAATGATTCCGTCAACTACAAATTGATATTTCTTACGCATGGTTATATACCTCTAAAAAATCACATAGCGACATGACACCGACGTTAAATACATACTCCTCACAGTAAGTATCAGACATCTTTGTTGTTGAATAAATACACACGATTAAATTTATTATTACGAATGCTTTAAAACAATCAGGCAATGTTACGCATATCCAAATTCAGTACTTTTTTTTAACTCATTAAACCCTTTGAATATCTATACTTCTAAGTACAGGTATCATGACAGGTCTATACAGGCCTTGTTATCACCCACTGCACCTGTAAATAATTTTCACTAGTTATTGAGAAACAAGTCTTCTTCAATACCTCCTAATGCAACCGGAAGTGAAGTGGACAGAATTAAGAAGCACCTCAAGAAGCGACTGACGCTTACAACGGTGTCATAATCAATGAACCAATGAACCAATATCCTGAAAGTGTTAGTAACAGCTGAGGTTTGTATTTTCCCGGTTTTTATACTGTTTGCTGTTGGGCATAGACTCATCAGAAATAATCTAGATAAGATTTTTCTTCATGCCAAAATCAGTTCAAAGATTATTGTTTCAAACATTCATGGACATTTATAACTAACACCTTTTATTAGAGTTTTATAAGAATGCCTGATCATCAGATAGTCACGTTTTTCTCCCGGAAGAGTATTGAAACGGACTATAATTAATGAGTGAAATCGAAAGTTGAAAGAGAAAGTGAATGGTGTCGTAAATGACCTAGTTATTTCACCGTAAAATGTAGCATTTGGTATGGTACATGCTCATTATTTATATAGTAGATATGTGGTATTAGTGTGCGTTTATGTTCATTTTGATAAATTACGCGTCTGTTGATAATAAAACATATGTAACGTAAAGCGGTCGTTCTGCATGTGTTTAAAAGATGGCGGTCATAGTGCTCGACAACGGAGGCGGCTTTGCTAAAGTTGGATATTCTACGGACAAAGAACCAAGGTAGCTGTTGTATAATACACCCACAGTTTCTTCATGCGATTTTAAAGATATCTATTACCATATATATCAAATTGCGATTTTTTTTAATATAATATGCATTCATTACTCAACATTGACTTCATATCATGTTGATTTTTTCGTTGTTTATGTTGATAATCAACTCTCCACTTCAAGCATAGGCTGGATTCAGTAGAAAACACAGAGACAGAATACCCACATTTCTGTTACATTGTGAGGAATCTAAAAGTATAAAACCAGAAACCAAACAAAATACAAAGTTGAAATTATGTTAGTACCAATGCCAAAAATCTTTTATAAAAACATCTTTTGGGAAGTAGGTTATCAAAACATCACCAATACATTCAAGTACTGAAACATCACAGTGCCAAAACGACTAAGTACTGTAATGTCTTCACCCCTTGTTTGTGTTCTGTTTATTTGCAGTTTGATCCATAGCATGTTGTCTTGTTTGGATGCAAAATTTGATGCAAAAAGTTGAATTTTCTCTTTACTGTGGTTCCACTTCCCTCGTAAATATTTTTATCTATTTAAATTTCATAAGTATTGTTTTTTGTTATTAATTCATGTGAAGTTATATGTAGTACTATAGCAGCAGCGTCACAAGAATGATATATGTGCATGGGGTGGAATTAGCCCCTGGTCTACTCACTCTACTGGCCTGTGTCCAGTTGCATTTGTTTTCCAGGTGGACCAGTAGATATTTTGTAAATTCATCTGAAATTTCAGCAGATATTAAAAGCTTTATTTTAAGCCCATAATGTACCACAGCTTCTAGATTTCAAAATTTCTGGTGGGGAGTCAGAAGACGTATCAAGTTTGGTACTTGCTTTGGGCAGCAGCCCCGTTATCTGAATCAGTGCACTTCAAACAGGACCAGTAGATTTTTACTTTAACAACTAATATTGTTAAATTCCACCCCAGTATGTGTAACATCACCAACTGTGTATTACCACAGAATATTACCATAAAATATAATGTCACAAATCCAGTACAGCTGATGCCAAACTGGTGGTTAATCTTATCTTTTTTCAGTTTCTCTTACAAAATATGTAATTGAATATGTTAGCCTGGTTGACAGGAATGTTCTAACGTAGGAAAATTATGGATCAAGCAAGGCCACATTCAAACAAATTGAAAAAATATGCAGGGTACTTGCAAATAAAATTAAAGGAAACTTCAAACCAAAGCTGATTTAGTCGAAACAAAATCCTACAAAAGTCTCCAACTAATATTTGGCATCTATACATGTCCGTTGGCTGTTAATAATACCTGGCGGCACTCGTAAAGGTTAAAGGTACACATAACCCGAGAACCATACTGACAGCAGGTCATAGTGGTAACATACTACATATCTATATACTAGGGTTATACTGACAGATTCAGACTCATGAATGAAGTAAATGTAAATAATACCAAATACAACAAGATATGTAGATAATAAACCACAGAAAACAACTACCGAAAACTTCTAAGTTCTAAATGACTTAAAAGTAAAAAGAACTCTTATAAAAGTGATAAGGGGAATAATGTATTTAATCTTTAAATTGATGATACCCTTTGTTGTTGAGTGATTGCTGGTCATATGACATTAGAGAGCTAGGGTAAAATGTAAGGCTACAAAATGAATCTTGAGTTTGTTCAAGATTTTATTGTTTTTGATCAGATGTCAGGGATAATCCTGGAAGGGGCCATGGGGCCGTGCCATTGACCCCTCAAAACTGAAATTGACCCCTCCATGTTACAATTTTCTTTTAATTTTACATAGAATGGCCCCTCTTAATTTTGATATTGACTAAAAATTGCTGAAATGACCCACTGCTCTCAAATTCCAGGATTTTTTCACATTATATTAAATATTATAGAGAAAACATATTTTAGAGATATTATAGTTGTTTTAGAATACATTATATTTTTCATTTGAAATATTTAGTAAGTTATAGATATTTTTGTATTCAAACCTGAGTTATTAAACTAGAAAGGCACAATAGTTAACACCCCCTATGATAAATATTTATCCTTTTCAAGTAATTTCAATATTCGTACTGCATTTTTCTGCTGTCCTTTTCAAGTAATTTCAATATTCGTACTGCATTGTTCTACTGTTGGAAATAATATTACATTGTAAGCTGTGTATTGATAATCACAATCACAATGAATTCCTCATCATAAAATATATTTACAGAGGGTTAAAGTTATGAATTGCTGTGAGCAATTCCTGGTACAGAGTGCAATAAATTACATTAAACACCTTGGTACTTGCTACATGCTTGTAGAAAATGATTTTACCAATAACTCAGTGTAGCAGTTTGTACATTTAAAAGAATTTGCGAGAAAAATCGTGTTGAAACTGATTCTGAAAAAATATCACCCCACAAAAATGTCTGTTAGCGTGTCATACTGCGCCGCTTCCTTTTCTGTCATTGTGATCTACCTGCATTTTCAAGGTGTCATGCAGCTTGACAATTCCAGAATAAAATTATTTTCATATTCCAATAAAATAAATTCCAAGTAAAACAATAATACAGACTTGACTTACCTGTAATGAAGTACGTGTCTGTTATACATATATCCCATATCTCTCGGTCTCCCTTAGGGAAGTGTCACGCTGATTAAAATCCAGTTTGTTTGCGATCTAACTCCAGCTATCTAATAATCTCATTTTTTGAAAAGAAAATTCACTTGGTAATAGATTTTCATGTTTGATAATATAATCTTTCCTCAAGACGAAACTTTAAGACCAGTAGCATACCTACATACAAACCTACACACTAGTAAGTTATTTAAACACATTGATTAAAAAATATGTACTTTAAAGATTTAAATCCTCCATTGTTTCATGATCAGATGTTATAGTTATAAGGATCTAAAACCAGATGTTGACAATGAAAACACTTTCAGACAAATTAGAACACCCTCATTGCTGTTAAATATAATTACTAATTATGAATATCAATTTTACGTTTATCTTAATAAGACACAGCTGTATTTATTGAAGTGGTAAAACAGAATATCATAGTTTGAATTATGTCAGTCAAGCATGAATTATATTGGTGTCTGTACAATTACATGGTGCGTGCTTATATTGGTATGTTTTGGCAGTGTGTCAGATATACATACAGGTCTACCCTTCCTAATGACACCCTGAATACAAACTCTGTCATATAGAGTAACTAAATAGAGGTCCCGTCTGGGTCACCGACTACAAATGACCATTATTTGGAGGACTTTGTTAACTGATTATCTCTAGGTTTATGTTGAGTTATAGCATGGCTGGCCTGTCTTACAGTACTGGCTCAAGTAATTAATAAATTCTTTAGTTTTCTGTGTACAATCTAAATTTATCATTGTCGATGGAACTAGACATGTGTATGTATGGACTTAGAGTTTATCAGGTAGATAATAAGATTGCAAAAGATATATTTATTTGTGAGGAAGAAATCTTGTCCAGATTGAATGTTAATCTCTAGATTAAATGTCATAGATCTGTATTCTTTATGAAAACTTATCAAGATAATTTAATAAATATATTTTATATATTAAAGCTTAAGCTACAGTTATATAAAAGTACAAATCACCTGTCTGAAATGGACACCTGTGATTAAAGATAAATTAGGTAAAATCTTCAGGTAAAAATTAACACAACTCCTGTTCAAATATAACTGTATCAGTTGTTATTCTGTTTTACTTCGAATGAAAGGACATGCATGTCCACCCCACCCTTAAAGGTAATAGTACTGGAGGTAAGTCCCTGGAACTTTATCTGAAAGTGGTTGAGATTCCTACCCAATAATTATAACTGTATAAATAGTATGAAGAGACCAATACACATGTATATATGATACCTGGAATGCCTCCAGGATCCATCCCCAGCCTACAAAACATAGTCCCTGGGTCATAACTTTACAAGAGTTGCGATGTTTTCCCTTTTTACCATGTATACAACTGCTGGGCATGAAGAAATGAACACAATCATGATATCAGAACGGACTCAAGGGTCTTTCCCTACCCCTTTTTGGACTTGCTGATTTCAAAGAGAGACAAATCTATGTATGTTTACAGGATTGGCCCCATAGTCCATCGACACCCCAGGCAACTTAGTCCAAAAGAACAAAAATATGATTACCTACCACTAATATTATTACAGCTGTTGTCATGTCAAGTGGAGGTTGCTTTCATTTTTATTGTTTTCAGAATTTTGCCAAATTGTGTGACAAAGGCTAAGAATGTACGAACAAGGATTTTCATTGGGGACCAGATAGACGACTGTAAAGATCTGTCTGGACTGTACTACCTTTTGGCCTTCCAGAAGGTAGGTAATCAATCAGCACACAAACTGACCTTTATGAGGAAAGTTCTATAAACCAGCACACAAACTGACCTTTATGAGGAAGGTTCTCTAAACCAGCACACAAACTGACCTTTATGAGGAAGGTAGTATAAACCAGCACACAAACTGATCATCTTTATGAGGAAGGTACTATAAACCAGCACACAAACTGACCTTTATGTGGAAGGTTCTATAAACCAGCACATGAACTGATCATCTTTATTAGGAAGGTTCTATAAACCAGCACACGAACGGACCTTTATGAGGAAGGTTCTATAAACCACCTTTATGAGGAAGGTAGTATAAACCAGCACACGAACAGACCTTTATGAGAAGGTTCGATAAACCAGCCCACGAACAGACCTTTATGAGGAAGGTAATATAAACCGGCACACGAACAGACCTTTATGAGGAAGGTGGTATAAAGAAGCACACAAACTGATCCTCTTTATTAGGAAGGTTCTATAAACCAGCACACGAACGGACCTTTATGAGGAAGGTTCTATAAACCACCTTTATGAGGAAGGTAGTATAAACCAGCAAACAAACTGACCTTTATGAGGAAGGTAATATAAACCAGCTCACAAACTGACCTTTATGAGGAATGTATTATAAACCAGCACAAAAAGTAACCTTTATGAGGAAGGTATTATAAACCAACACAAAAAGTAACCTTTATGAGGAAGGTTCTATAAACAAGCACACAAACTGACCTTTATGAAGAAGGTATTATAAAGCAGCACAAAAAGTAACCTTTATGAGGAAGGTTCTATAAACAAGCACACAAACTAACATTTATGAGGAAGGTATTATAAACCAGCACAAAAGTAACCTTTATGAGGAAGGTACTATAAACCAGCACGCGACCTGACCTTTATGAGGGTGGTTCTATAAACCAGCACATGAACTGACCTCTATGAGGTAGATATTATAAACTAGCACACGAACAGACCTTTATGAGGAAGGGAATTAAACCAGCACACGAACAGACCTTTATGAGAAGGTTCGATAAACCAGCCCACGAACAGACCTTTATGAGGAAGGTAATTAAACCAGCACACGAAAAGACCTTTATGAGGAAGGTTCTATAAACCACCTTTATGAGGAAGGTAGTATAAACCAGCAAACAAACTGACCTTTATGAGGAAGGGTCTATAAACCAGCACACAAACTGACCTTTATGAGGAGGGTATTATAAACCAGCACAAAAAGTAACCTTATGAGGAAGGTACTATAAACCAGCACGCGACCTGACCTTTATGAGGGTGGTTCTATAAACCAGCACATGAACTGATCATCTTTATTAGGAAGGTTCTATAAACAAGCACACAAACTAACCTTTATGAGGAAGGTATTATAAACCACCACAAAAAGTAACCCTTATGAGGAAGGTACTATAAACCAGCACGCGACCTGACCTTTATGAGGGTGGTTCTATAAACCAGCACATGAACTGACCTCTATGAGGTAGATATTATAAACTAGCACACGAACAGACCTTTATGAGGAAGGGAATTAAACCAGCACACGAACAGACCTTTATGAGGAAGGAATTATAAACCAGCACACGTACTGACCTTTATCAGGAAGGTAATATAAACCAGCACACGAACAGACCTTTATGAGAAGGTTCGATAAACCAGCCCACGAACAGACCTTTATGAGGAAGGTATTACCTATAAACAAGCACACAAACTGACCTTTACGAGGAAGGTTCTATAAACCAGAACACAAACTGACCTTTATGAGGAAGGTTTTATAAACCAGCAAACAAACTGACCTTTATGAGGAAGGGTCTATAAACCAGCACACAAACTGACCTTAATGAGGAAGGTTCTATAAACAGGCACACGAACAGACCTTTATGAGGAAGGTGGTATAAAGAAGCACACAAACTGATCCTCTTTATTAGGAAGGTTCTATAAACCAGCACACGAACGGACCTTTATGAGGAAGGTTCTATAAACCACCTTTATGAGGAAGGTAGTATAAACCAGCAAACAAACTGACCTTTATGAGGAAGGTAATATAAACCGGCACACGAACAGACCTTTATGAGGAAGGCATTATAAACCAGCACAAAAAGTAACCTTATGAGGAAGGTACTATAAACCAGCACACAAACTGACCTTAATGAGGAAGGTTCTATAAACAGGCACACGAACAGACCTTTATGAGGAAGGTATTACCTATAAACAAGCACACAAACTGACCTTTATGAAGAAGGTATTATAAAGCAGCACAAAAAGTAACCTTTATGAGGAAGGTACTATAAACCAGCACACGTACAGACCTTTATGAGGAAGGTTCTATAAGCCAGCTCACAAACTGACCTTTATGAAGAAGGTTCTATAAACCAGCACACAAACTAACCTTTTTGATGAAGGTATTATAAACCAGCACACGCACTGACCTTTATGAGGAAGGTAGTATAAACCAGCACACAAACTAACCTTTTTGATGAAGGTATTATAAACCAGCACACGCACTGACCTTTATGAGGAAGGTAGTATAAACCAGCACACAAACTGATCATCTTTATTAGGAAGGTTCTATAAACAAGCACACAAACTAACCTTTATGAGGAAGGTAGTATAAACCAGCAAACAAACTGACCTTTATGAGGAAGGGTCTATAAACCAGCACACAAACTGACCTTAATGAGGAAGGTTCTATAAACAGGCACACGAACAGACCTTTATGAGGAAGGTTCTATAAACCAGCACACAAACTGACCTTAATGAGGAAGGTTCTATAAACCGGCACACGAACAGACCTTTATGAGGAAGGTATTATAAACCAGCCCACGTACTGACCTTTATGAGGAAGGGTCTATAAACCAGCACACAAACAGACCTTTATGAGGAAGGTTCTATAAACCAGCACATGAACAGACCTTTATGAGGAAGGTTCTATAAACCAGCAAACAAACTAACCTTTATGTGGAAGGTTCTATAAACCAGCACATGAACAGACCTTTATGAGGGAGGTTCTATAAACCAGCACACGTACTGACCTTTATGAGGAAGGTAGTATAAACCAGCACACGAACAGACCTTTATGAGGAAGGTATTGCCTATAAACCAGCACACAAACTAACCTTTTATTAAATTTTGCCTGTGAGATATTGAATTCTATCAACCTAATAAAAATATACTTTCAGACTTTGTCAGATATCCAAAGTGGTGTTTGTCACAGTGTGAACATATAAGATACTGCCTTTCTGTATTTATGATACATCAAAATAGTTTAATTCCTAATTACACCATTCAAAGCCACAGAATGTCTGGTCAGATACAGATGAAGCAATGATAGAAAAAGTGATTGTTTTGGTACATCATTGCTTCATATACCAAGATATTCATTTTACTAAATTAATCAGATTTACCGGTAAAAGCTTTAAGCAAATCTAAATCAGTAGTAATGAGTATGTAGCCCATTGAAAATGTGACACAGTCTTGTTGTCATGCTTATAAAAATATAAGGGCCAACAATTGCACTAAGTCCCTAACTGTTTTGATGCAGCAGAATTTTTGTCATTGTACAGTGTAGGTAGTTTAAGAAGGAAATAAATAGAAATTCAAATGGTTTTCCATATGAATCTCCAATATGTTACTCATGGGGCAAATTATACTAGTATTTTTACATGTGTTTTGCTTTCATTAAAATACTGGTATTCTGCCATTCTCATGAAATGTACATAGTATTCAGCAGGAAATGATTCAATATCTTCCGCATGTCTGTCTCAAAAATGGATGTTGATAACTCAGCTTTAGACCAGTGAATGTGCAGTAAACTTCAAATTTTGCATTCCTTGTTGATTTACTTCTGAAAATACAGAGCAGTTTACTTATTAATAAGAACATGTACATTTAGATCTATACATATGCATGGGAGTCCACTTATTACAACTGATCTAAGTTTATTCCCTAATTGCAAAATGACATGACAACATGATTATATTTAAATACTAAAAGACGAAACATGTATATTTTAAAATCTTTTTATTTTGACTCCTATGTGTTGTGAAAACTGTGTACTTTTGTATAATATATTATCTTGTACATACAGGGCTATCTTGTTAACTGGGATATTGAGAGACAAGTCTGGGACTACATGTTTGGTAAAGATTTTCTCAAGGTGAGATTTACTTAATCAATGATTCATGTGATTAATATCTTATAAATATGGACGAAAATCATATCCTTCATCAGGTGGTTCTTCCTTAACAGGACTGAAGTTCTTCATCCTTCTGATGGCCCATTGACTTAACTCCACTGTCAGGCAGCTGCAGGTCCTCTAGCCCATTGGCTTAGATTCTGTTGTCTTGTACATTGTGTATCATTTCTACTGCCAGTTCCTGTATAAACATTAGCATAAGAAATCAAGTTCATATAAGGATTGAATGGCATTTTCTATATGAATCAGTGACAGGTGAAAATAAGCACAAGGTGTCTACAATATGATACTGTACAAGGAAAATAGACATTTGCACAACTTGTTTTTGAACACTAGTCATTAATAGAGAAATATTTTCATGTTGAATTTAGATTAAAATTCTTTTTCTCCAGTATGAATCTTCAATTTGAATAAAGTAAAACTGATGTAAGAGTTATGAAAATTGATTGGAAATTTCATCTACAATCTTGAACAAATTAAGTGGTATATAAAGTTTGGTAGAAGTCTTCCTATTCTGTATGTCTGATGATCATGATGTTCTAGGATATACACATTTCTACAAATATTGAAGATACCCTTGGAAATTGTTTCAGGCTGACTTCAATGAGACCAGTATTGTAGTCACAGATCCTTACTTTAACTTTGCATCCATCCAAGAGGCTATGAATGAGATTTTGTATGAGGAATACCAGTTTAAATCAGTTCTACGTTGTAACCGTAAGTATATGTGAACAAGCACAGGACAGACCTTGTTGACCTGTCAGTGTTCTAGATTATAAAGACTGTGATTATAGGAACTAAACTCAGTAAGCTAACAAGGCCATACTCTGCTGGTAGTTACACTAACGTCCTGACTGGAAATCTAATATATGGACAAATCAGAGTTATTTTTGTTTCGAATACGAGTTTATGGTTCTGAGAATTACCGCTTTTTGAGCTTATGCCGTGGTGCGGCGTCCGTCCGGCGTCAATATTTTACTTTAAACAACTTCTTCTTAATAACCAAAAGGCCTAGGGTGATGATATTTGGCCAGTAGCATGCTCGGGTGAAGGGCTACCAAGTTTGTTCAAATGAATGACCTTCAATTATATTCAAGGTCACGGGGGTCAATTGTCTTAAAAAACCTTTTAACAACTTCTTCTGAATAACCAAAATGCCCAGGGTGATGATATTAAGCCAGTAGCATGCTGAGATCAAGGACTACTATGTTTGTTAAAGTGAATGACTTTGACTTATATTCAAGGTCACAGGAGTCAAATTTGTTTAAAATCTTTAAACGACCTCCTCTGAATAACCATGGGTGCCAGGATATTAATACTTTGCAAATTGCATCTTGAGATGAAAGGCAATACAATTTGTTCAACATAATGACTTTGTTCGACTTTCAATCACAGAGGTGGAATGTTTAAAAACATGTTTGTAATCCTGACCATTGCAGCATCATACTTGAGTCAGTATAAGTACCGGAAGGAATGTCCAGACAAACAGCTTTGTACCATGGTGGTGGACACTGGCTATTCCTTCACTCATCTTGTACCCTACTTCAAAGGCAAGAAGATAGAAAACTCAGTCAAAAGGTACTGTAGCAAGCCAGAATATAAATTAATGATGTAGTAGCATTTATTTGCTAAAATCTTTTGAACGCTTTGCCTTTTTTCATATGAGTATTTATTTTTCTGAAATGTTGCCGTTTAAAGAAATCTTCTTGTAATTCTAAATGTCAAATAATAATATTTATTTTGCTTTTACTTATACTGATAATCCACAAAACTAGATACAAGCTTAGCTGCACAAAGCATCCATGTTGGTTTTCAGAATTTTTAGGAAATTTTCAAAGTAATTTATCTGGATGATGGGATTGCTAAAGATGTAATACTTATGTTTGCTTCATCTAAATTTCAAGAAAAGGGTTATGCACCATGAGTTTTATCTCTAGGTCTAAAAAGGTAATATGTGTATTTCTGGATTAACCCTGTTAAAAACTTGAGGTGGGTAGGGTAGATAGGCCTGGTAGGACAATATTTCATTTACATATCTTTTATGTAGGTTATACTGTACAAGGATCCTATATAAGTTTATGTGCTTGTTTAACATTGGCTCAAAATATTTAGTGTAGGTTGTCTCATTTGTCAAAAAAATAGAGACCGAGTTGTAGAGAAACCAGAAACATGCAATAATTCATTTATCAAGCTTTTTGACCTATACCAAGTACCTCAGCATTTCTCTTTTTAGTACATGTATTAATATACATTGATTTTCTCTTGCAGGATAAACATTGGTGGGAAAATTCTAACAAATCACTTGAAAGAAATCATTTCATACAGGTAAAATACAGGTTAATAGGTTTGACTCTAAATACAACTTATTGCCAAACTCATATACATGTAGATTTTATACCAGGAATAGTCTTTATTAAGGTAAAGAGTCAAAGTATTTTATTTGATAACTCCAATGAAGAGTTTTTCCAATTTGTTCAGAATTTGTTTTCTGTACTTGGAGTTGCTTGCCTGTTTAATATCATAATTTCCTTTTACCTAAAAAACCCATCTTTACTTTTCTGCGAGGATTAAAACCCAGGACCTCTTGAATATAATGCAGGGAGTTAAACCACTGTGTCACTGGTGGTGATATGTGTTACATTTAGTACTTTTCTGTAACATTACTGAGGATACATTTAAAATGTCTGAACTCCTTAAACGGTCTGCTGCCTATTAATTGGTCTTTGTATGTATCAGAAAAATAACTTGAAGGCCATTTAACATATTTTCAGTTTTTAAATTATTTTTGGTTGGGGCGTGGAGTTAATGCTTTGTAATATCAAGATATTGTTTATTCATTTTACTCACAGACAACTGATGGTGATGGATGAAACTTATGTTATCAACCAGCTGAAAGAGGATGTGTGTTACGTCTCGCAACAGTTTACCAAGGACATGGAGATAGCCAGGTAAGGGGAGGTAACTCATTTGGAAATTGATTCAGATGTTTTGCCATTATATTTTGTCAGTATGTCACCAAAATGAAGGAGAGTTTTTATATATACAATTTTTGAATTCAAAATGTTTGCAGACCTGTAAATTGTATGAAACTTTAAGAATGAATAAACATTAATCAGATATGGTAATAAAGACACTAACATTGACCTGTTCTGCACCACTTCTTGTAGAGTTAAATGTAATCATGCTACCACATATATTGAATCAATGACAAGCTTTTCCACGACATACTCCAAAGTGAAACATTTCAAACAGGTGGTCTTGGATGAACAAAGTGCGGTCTAAAACATATACCAGGTGAAACATTTCGACATTACCAAAAGTTTTTCAGAATTGGATTCCGGCATCATTTTCCTCCAAAAACCACTCATCTAAAATATCAGCCCTCTAGCACACATTTTGAATCAACCACAAGCCTTCAAATAACTTTAATACACTACAAAAAATTGTCGCACACTGATACCAACACGGGACTCTTAGTTTTTCAAACTGGCATTCTTCTGTATGTTTTGTTCATGAGACATCAAGAAACTATACAATTGATTTTCTTCCCCCTATTTTTCCTTTCCCTCTAACCTACTCCTTCACTTTTGTTTGTGTTTCCCTAGCCACCTCAGCTAAGCCCGTCACCCTAGCTACCTCGGCTAAGCCAGTCACCCTAGCCACCTCGGCTAAGCCCGTCACCCTAGCCACCTCGGCTAAGCCCGTCACCCTAGCTACCTCAGCTAAGCCCGACGCCCTAGCCACCTCGGCTAAGCCCGTCGCCCTAGCCACCTCGGCTAAGCCTGTCACACTAGCCACCTCGACTAAGTCTGTCACCCTAGCTACCTCGGCTAAGCCCGTCATCAGAATAATGTGACTGGGTGGAGTGTCATGCTACCTTGTCTAGTTATGACGTCATGTCAGTGACTCTGGAGTCACTCATTCATCAGTGGACAGTCCTCATGATGTTAGCTGTTACAAAGGCAAAAAAAAATTAACGGAATGAACCATCAGATCTAAAGTCAACTTCATGCTCAGCAGATTGAGTGTTTAAGATATTTGTGTTTAGTTTTGAGATTAAGTATTTAAGATATTCATGTTTAGTTTTGAGATTGAGTATTTAAGATATTCGTGTTTAGTTTTGAGATTGAGTATTTAAGATATTTGTGTTTAATTTTGGAAAACAAACAGAATTTGACTGTATACCTGGTATGTAAATTTGTTGAACAGAATGAAAGGTCCAAACAACACGATAGTGAGGGACTATGTACTACCAGACTATACCCACATAAAGAGGGGCCATGTAAGACCTCAGGGTGAGACTACAGGCAAGGCTAAAGATGGCGAACAGGTACATAACAATTTGTTCTTGGTCTCCTTTCATTTTGAACAGATCCATTTTTATGTGTCTTTTATGAAAACCTTCAACAAAAAGTATAGCACTGCTCCATTCAAATCAATCAGAAATGCTATCTGTCTTGAGAGAAAATGGACTTATTGCTTTAAACTGTATTTGTATGACTATAGCTCGTACGGATGTTATTTCCCCTTAGTCTATAAGGTAATAAGTTGACCTATGCTTATCACTGTAGCTCATTCAACTGTTACCTTTCTTTATATTAATTTGAACGTGGAGCTATTACTAAGCCTGTCTGTATCGGTGTAGATTAATACCTCCCTTTAGTTTGAACATAGAGTGATTGAATTGTTTATGGTTACAGATAATTCGTATGGGTAACGAGAGGTTTGCTGTACCGGAGCTGCTGTTCCATCCCACAGACGTGGGTATACAGGAGATGGGCATCGCCGAGGGACTTATCCACACAATCAGCTCCATGCCAGAAGGTACTGGAACTTATGGATGACCAAAAATACACTTGGATAGTATTGACTATAATGTAAATGTAAAGTAATGAACTACTTATTGGACTTTAAGGGAGTTTTTATTTAAAAAAATGATTAAACAATCAGAAAAGTTTGATTTTCATGAGCTTTCTGTGAACTATAATGATCTGCTCCATCCCCGTTTCTGTGAATGATTTAAAATTTAAGGAAAATTTGTTTAGTCAATTTCTTGAACATCTTTGAAAGTTCAGTAGAATGATATTTGGTTTTGCACATACATGTAAAAAAAGTCATTTGTGTAGATACATTGTAGATTATTATGTCTTATTACAGATATCCAGCCCCACATGTACAACAATATCGTGCTAACAGGAGGAAACTGTCTCCTCCCAGGATTCCATCAACGTCTGTAAGTTTCTGGTGAAAAAGGGATTTCTTGACTCTGGATTTATTTCTTTTTGTTGAAAAGAAGGATCTCCAGTATTTTGCTTGTTATTTTGTAGTAATTTTGACCGTTCAAATTTGAAATTTCTTCACATTTGCTAAAGTGACGTAACATATTTGTAGTTGTGTTTTAAGCATGAGTTGCTTTACCACACAATCAACACAGACATGCTTAGTGATGGCAGTTTTATTGAAAACGAAAAGCATGTATTCACAGGGATGCAAACTTTTCAGTCTGTAAAATTATCTTTCTGTTATATTTCAAAGTCAGATAAATACTTCAAAAAGTTATTTCATGTAATGACAAGGTACAATTATAATGTACAAATTAACCACAACATGTTTGTTTGTTGATAAATGTGTATTTTGTTTCCAATCCAGGGTGACAGATGCAAGGAGTATGGCTCCAGATGAATATGACCTGTCTATAACCAATCCATCAATCAAGTAAGCCTCAAATGCAGACTAATCAGATTAGTGTTATCAAGCTTGTTTGTAGAGACACAATTTTTGTACTGACTGTGTAAGAATGATGTACAACACTTTTCAGATATTCTTATTAAAGGACTTTAAATACATGGAGGATGCAGTAACTGTCTGAGAATACATGTTTAGTGTCTAAAATACAAAGAATACATGGTTAGTGTCTGAAACACAAAGAAAACATGGTTAGTGTCTGAAACACAAAGAATACATGGTTAGTGTCTGAAACACAAAGAATACATGGTTAGTGTCTGAAACACAAAGATTACATGATTAGTGTCTGAAACACAAAGAATACATGGTTAGTGTCTGAAACACAAAGAATACATGGTTAGTGTCTGAAACAAAGATTATATGGTTAGTGTCTTAAACACAAAGATTTTATGGTTAGTGTCTTAAACACAAAGATTTTATGGTTAGTGTCTGAAACACAAAGAATACATGGTTAGTGTATGAAACAAAGATTATATGCTTAGTGTCTTAAACACAAAGATTTTATGGTTAGTGTCTTAAACACAAAGATTTTATGGTTAGTGTCTGAAACACAAAGAATACATGTTTAGTGTCTAAAATACAAAGAATACATTGTATTGTCTGAAATACACAGAAAGTTCATAGAATTTACATGGTAAGTGTACCAAATACATAGAGAGGACATGGTTAGTGCCTGAAACACAAAGATTACATGGTTATAGTGTCTAAAACACACTGAATACATTGTATTGTCTGAAATACACAGAAAATACATGGTAAGTGTATCAAATACATACAGAGGACATGGTTAGTGTCGACTAGAACACAAAGTTAAGGTCCAAATAAATAGGGATTACCTAATAAGTGTATGAAATGGTGAGGAAAGATGAAGCCAATATATATTAGCCTTGTATTTTACATTCACTATGTTATCTGTACAGTTTATCCTGAAATCTTCCTGCAACCTTACAATTTCGCTCAAAAATAATGACCAAAACTGCATACTGCAGTCAACTCAATTTGAGCCCATGTCCTTCCAAGCGTTTCACAGCCTTCCCCCAGCTTTTTCTGAGGGCAGGTGTCAATATTCTACTACATATTCCCCGAGATCTTGCTTTGCCTCCATAATGGAACTGTTATGGATATCTAAAATGTAAAAACAAAAATATTTAAGAAAGTTTCAAAACCAAAATCTAGAAATAGAATACTTCATTACAAGAGCTTTAACTCAGACCAATTCATATACACAAGTCATCCTGGTTAGCTGCTATCTAAACGTGGGTAATTGCTGGCCTGGTTAGCTGCTATCTAAACGTGGGTAATTGCTGGCAAATTCTAACATGTTTTTTTATATGATTTGAACAACTTCTCAATGGTCTTCACTTATGAAATTGTTCTAATAAGTGCCCCTCTATTTTCTCCTTTTTACATGGAGCCTGCAGGATTATTAGGTGAAAAATGGAAACCTTGTTCACAAAATTGCTGAGTTCTTTTGTTCAATATGGCACCAAATGTTATGTAAAAATTACACAACTGACCAACAACATGGATGTTTTGAGCCCACTTATCACATAGGATTTAAACACATATTTATTTGACAGCTGAATCTCTGTTTTGAATGTTTTTGGTAGTGGACATAATTAGAATATGAAGCATTATCATGCCACTTCCCCTGATAATCAATATGGCTGTCTGCCTTTAAAAAGACAGATGGTGTCATTTTCAATTTTGTGCTAATTAGTTGTAAAAGTCAACCTTAGGTTCTGATGTTGTGATTTCTGGTTTTATAAATTTCATTACAAAAAATAGCTAATAATTGTAGTAAAATGAGTATAAAACAATCATTACTGAAGATGAATGTGTGCTTATATAGTTTTGACTTACTGTTTTCAGTCCTGCCACATATGCCTGGTCGGGCGGTGCAATGCTGGCTCAGGACCCAAACTTCAGTAAAATTTGTGTTACACGCGAGGACTATGAGGAAAATGGACACGGTATATGTCAGGAAAAATTTGATGTGTGACAAATAATGAAGAGACAGCCGTCCGGATAAATTTGAGGAAGAAGCAAGCAGGAAAAGACGAACAATAGACTGTTGACTGTCGTGAATCACTTCAGTATCAGATTTTGTTTCAGTGTCTAATCTTACTGATTATTTTAAACAGCAACAATATCCTCCCATCAGGAAAACCAATTCGACAAAAACATTACCATCTTCAAAAGTCAGTTTTGAAATTCTGCAGCGAGTGATTTTCGAGGCTACATTTTTACACAAACACAATACCGGTACCTTTGTCCATTCACACTGGGAGAAGCAAATCACCACCTACATCATGTGTTCAAAAGATGTAAAAATCACATATTGTTTATTGCTTTAAAACATGAAGCAAAAGTGCAGATGATCACTTCATGTTAAGCAGTTGTGAGCTTATTTTCTGTGAGAATGTATACACGCCATTGTTTAAATATCTCAGTGATATGTACATTGTGTATGTACAGGTCATATATATTTGTTCTAGAATATTGATTCTCAGGATCAATATGAAATTTTTCATGATTTGAAAGACAATGTTTTAACTTGCTCACCAGACGTGTTCATGGCATTTTGATGTATTATATTGTATTGTAAGTCAGCTCTCATTAATATCATAAGGTATATCTCATTTACCTCTGGGGGTACACAGTTCAACCAGCAAGGAGATATCCTAAACTGAGTCAAACGTATGTGAGATTGAGGCACTGAATGTTTGTAAGGAATGGGTATATCTATTGTAGTCACAAAGACATTTACCATGATGTTTCAACCTCCTAAACTGTCTTGTATCATACTGTTGTCATAATATTGAACAGTGGATACCAGCTGGTTTATTAATACATACATTACTTATATAAGGATCCAGTGTTTAAAACTCTGTCCAATTTAGATTTTTGTCTAAATCGGCCAAATAATTTGGTTTGACAATGACAGTGTATAACAAGTAGACACTCTACAATCTGGTACTCTCGCCAGTCATCCAAATACCTGGTCCCAGGGATGTCTGGTTTAGATAGAATACAAATAAGTATTCTATTCTATTGAAATAAACATGGAAGACTTAGGTCAGATTTGTTTGTGATTGGAAAGTTTTGTCCAGACACAATTATTAAGGAACATTGTACCTGTACAAATGACATGACTTGATATTGATAAGTGTGAGATCATTATATCCATCCTCATTCCCAAACACATTTTTAGTTTTTCTGGTGATTTTTTGTGTTTGTTTTTACAAATGTAGATTTCGTTTCAGGAATGAGACATTCAGTGAAACAAAATTGCTATACATATGCTCCAGATGCTGGCATCTGGTCTGCATTATAATGATAGAGAATAAAACTTAATGTATACCAATGCCTGAATAATATCAGACAGAAAAACAAATGTTTGGTGAACATTGACAATAAAATATCAATTGATGTTGCCACTGTCTTTTAAGTATTTTACTTGGTTTTTATCTTCATTTGTGTGCCAGTCATCTTTCATCTGTCAATTTTCTTGTGTAAAGGGTATAGATCAGAGGTCCCTAAAGCAATGATTAACAAACGGGCATCACACTATGTAAATAGGTACATCATGGGAGGAGGATGTCGCAGCCTAAAGCGAGGTCACTGACCTAAAATTAAATTGGTACGCAGGAAGTGTCCAACATTTCTTCAAGATTTGAAAATAACTAGGGAAATGAAGTTTCCAAACATTAACCACAGTTTGAAATACTAAAGGGTAGAATGTACTTTTACTTTAAAACAAGAGATCCCAGAGGGATCTTGGCACCCACCTTTGTACCATCTTCATTAGTTCTTTCTCGGTTCGATCTTTTCTCTTTCCTCTAATCTATTTGAAATAGCGATACTAAACAAACTTTCACTATCAAAATCCAAGATGGCTGCCTGTCAGCCATGTTGTTTATCCGATCAGTCTCTAAAGTTGCCCTACACAGCTAAGGACCAAGGGGAACCTACATATAAAATTTGAGAAAGATCCCTCTGGTACTTCTTGAGAAATACCGATAACAAACTTTCACTATCAAAATCCAAGATGGCTGCCTGTCGGCCATGTTGTTTATCCGATCAGTCTCAAAAGTTGCCCTGCACAGCTAAGGACCAAGGGAAACCTACATATAAAATTTGAGAAAGATCCCTCTGGTCCTTCTTGAGAAATACCGATAACAAGAATTGTTTAAGGACGGACCACGGACCATGGACGCAGGGTGATTTGAATAGCCCACCATCAGATGATGGTGGGCTAAAAAGGGAGAGACACTTGCAGTCAATCAGTAGTTTCTGAGAGACACTTGCAGTCAATCAGTAGTTCCTGAAAAGAAAACTGCTTAGAGAACCTTTCCAGCTTTTATCCCAAAGAAAGCCACACCTCTTTCCTAGTGACCTTCCAAGGAGTGTATGTACTCGCTGTTTTTTTGTGAAATTGTGACTATGGTATTATCACTGTAGATTCTACACCAGAACACTCGACATAATGATAAGGTTTGTTCAGCTGTGATATCACATTATTTGGATGTAGAGGTAAGAGTTCTTCTGTGACATCAGCATAAAACTGTTGACAGAACAGTTATCTACCCTGGTATACAACATTGGTGTAGTCTGGAAAACGTAGAAACAAGCTCAATAAGGGTGGATTATAAGCTGGTCAACTGTCATAATAATGTAGGTATATAGGTATAAGTATACTAGGAATACCTTGCAACTGAGTGGCAATGACGGTAAGTACTGCGATACAACTTTACAGTTAGACCAATGCCATCCACATGTGTGACATTTTTGAGGAATACAGCTTTCAGACCTTTGAGCTGCCCTTGCAATTGTTCTATAGGCATTCCATATATATGTGAAATATATGTGTGCACACTGCATTTTGTAAGGTCAACCATGGCCAGGATACAGCAGTTTGACCTTGACCTTGTGCTTGAGTAATAGTCATCTTAAGTTATAATTTATATTTAAGATGCTTAAGAAAGTCTATGATCCTTAAAAGTGGCACTTCATATATATATGTGAAAGCAGAGATTACAGTATGACAACATATCAATCATATCCAAACCAAAGATTTATATAAAAACAATTTATTATACAGAATCATACATTAAATGGTATAACAATATCACAGTTTCTTTGGCACATTAGCGATAATAGGCTTTGGTCGTGTTTTGAACAGAAGTCTCCTTCGTATGATAGCTTTAACAAGATAATGAGTGTCTGTATGTTGCTTGTCAGTATTGTCCTGATCTAGCACTGTATCATTGTCGGTGTCTGAGTGTTTCTTTGTCAGCACAGCAAATGGTTTCTCTAGATCACACACTTTTCCATACAGGATATGATGGCCGATGATAAGCACAGGAACATTCTGAAATAATAGCATAGTGAACCTTTTTAAAAATTTGGTTTCAAGCAGTCAATAAAATTGACAGCATATAGATCATATTAAAACAATATTCTTGAAATATTTGTGGTTCTCAGTTTGATTTTTTCCTCCATTTCAAAAGGGGATGTCCAGTGAACAAAGTTACCCAACTCGAGAAGTGTTTTGAGTAAAGGTTTCACATGGTGAGATATCAAAGGTGCTAATGCTCAAATTTTCAAAATTCAGAGTGTTTACATTATATCTTGTTTTACTTGCATTTAAATGTTTCATAGCTAGGATCATTAGCATTCAGAATAGAATATAAGGTGTAAGTAAACCTATATATACAAGGTAGCTACAGTCTATCATTCATCAAACTTTCATAAGTAAAGATAAAAGTATAAATCAATGCACCTTACTTTTAGTTACTGAAAAGCGAAAAGCGACCTTTTATAAATTTATTTAAATGAGCAAATGGCATTTTGACCTTTTACAATGTTTAAATTTTCGGATTTGCTCGAGCCTGGAAATTGGTATCCCCAGTCCCCACCAATTTTAGATATCTACTGTACATGTAATAGTACGCTCACATTTATGTGGGAAGTGCTACGGTGTTGGACTGTTAATCACAATATTGTGACTGGACTATAAATCAGTACCATTTACATGGTTCTTTATACTTCACAGCATTGCTTCCTTTAACAGAATACAGTAATGTGACCTTGATCCAAGTTTGTATCCCCAAGGTCAAGGTCATAGAGTATGAATCCGGAATGTTCTACTGAAATATGTGCCTTGGTCATAACTCTGTATCATTGGGCTTAATCTTGGTCATACGTCTCGGCATTATTGGTTAATTATGACCTGTCTTGCGACTTTTGACCTGGCTAAGGTCATCTCAAATAAGAAGGCTAACAGGCATGGGGATCTAAAAAGGTGAACAGGTCACTAAGCATCACTAAATTATATGGGCATATTATTGGTCCGTTTTTCTTTTGAACAACTGGAGGACCTAGGGTCATGATATTTGGCCAGTAGGTATACCTGGGATGAAGTGCTATATAGTTTCCCCCATTAAAATGATCTTGACCTACTTTCAAGGTCACAGGGGTCAAATATGTTAAAAACTTCAAACAACAATATCTAGTTCAGGCGTAGTACGAAGTTAACGAAGCCATGTAACATGATTTTAATCAGATTGGACTAATGTCATGATACTTGGGTATGTTATGAAGACCAGCAGTAAAAATCTTTTACCTCATTTAAGTAATGAGGTCAAAGGTCAACTTTAAGTGCTAGTCGGGGGTCAAAAGTCAACATGGGTAAAAGCTTGAACAATGTTCTTATCAAGTTCCAAAAGACCAAGGGTCATGATATTTGGCCAGTAGGTACCTGGGATGGATTGCTATAAATTTTCCTCATTAAAATGACCTTGACCTAGTTTCAAGGTCACAGGGGTCAAATGTTAAAAACTTCAAACAACAATATCCTAAGAACCATTTGGACTAGAGTCATATAAATACTTGGGTATGTTATGAAGACCAGCTGTGTGAATCTTTTTCTCTATTACAGTAATGAGGTCAAATTTAAAGGGCAACTTTAAGTGCTAGTCGGGGGTCAAAGGTCAACATGGGTTTAAAGCTTTAACAATGTTCTTATCAAGTTCCATAAGGCCCAGGGTCATGATATTTGGCCAGTAGGTACCTTGAATGGAATGTTGTAAAGTTTTCTCATTAAAATGACCTTGACCTAATTTCAAGGTCACAGGTTTCAAATATGTTAAAAACAACAATATCTTAAGAACCATTTGGTCTAGAGTCCTGATTAAGAGATGTTAAGATGTCTTGTGTTCTAGTTACCAGATTTGGTCTGAAGTTACCTATATGTCAGTTTCATGTAACAAAAGAAACAGGTGAGCGATACAGGCCCCCTGGGCGTCTTGTTTCTATAAGTTTTATACATTTTCTCTCTCAATTGGTAAGACGTATCGAGGCTACTGAGTGATACCTCCAGTTGTGTAAGGTTTTTCCTCATACAGGTACTTAATTCTGCTCAGCAGTTTAAACAAAGTAAAATGTTTGAAGTGTTAACGACATGTGTATTTCACGTTTTTATATGAATTTTTCGTGTTATTACGTTTTTATTTCACATAATTACGTGATCTTTGGCGTTATGACAACTTTTGCTTTCACGTTATTACGTGTTTATTTCGCATAAGTGTTTATTTCATGTTATTACGGGAATTTTTGGCGTTAAACATTTTTTCTTCATTATTACGTGTTAATTTCGCGTTATTGCGACTTTTACTATCGCATTATTACGTATTTTTTTACGTTATTAAGCGTTTTTTCAAATTGTAACACGTTTGTTTGCGTAATAACATGTTGTTTTTTTGCGTTAATTCGACTTTACAGTATTTTTATTTTATATAAGTAACCCTAATAGGCTTTCGTACATTACCATGTTTTGCTGTTATAAATTTTCCAATTTGAAAATGATCAGGAATAACAATTTTTACCTTGTGTGTAAAATGGAGATCACCCATGAATCGTCCATTTAGAGAAACATTGTTTCTTGTCTCCAGTCCTCCCTGAAGGTCAATAATGGCCCACTCTGGACACTGGCCTGGCCCTCCTGGTCTGTGTTAGGAAATAAAATCTATATATATAGTATATCAAGTACGTGCAATTGTGTTAAAACCAATATTTCAACATGAGATTATAAGATACATGTATGTCATGCAGTATCAATTAACATTTCCCCAAAACATATTTCCCTTTTAATTTCCTTTCATATATGTTCATCTTGTACATGTATATATACAAGAACATTTTCCTCCACTCTATCAATAGGGAATTTATATTTTTAAGTCACTAACTGGAAATGACATGAAATTTGTTACGCACACACACACACACTTTAATAACCATAAATATAAATAAATGATCTTCATTCAACGGCATGTACATAGTCATCAACAAATATAAGCTTTGTAGAGCTTATATTACGACACTGGTAAGGGAACAAATGAAATGTTGTTTTCGTGGTGGAGGAACACTCGGGGGTTTGGGTAGCAGAGTACAGTAGCGTACGGTGGCCATGGGTGATATTTTTATACAATGAATAACCCCTGTAATATAACATGTATCAAAATTTAAAAAAAAACAATCATGTGGGCTTCATAATTTTTCCAAAAAAAAAATCAAATTTGGTTTGAGACTACAATTTTGGGCATTTACAAATCTGTGTCTACACAACAAAAGCTAGCTTTTCATGTAGTCTATTTTTGTACTCAGCACATGTGTAAATATTGTGAAAAATCCACCGGAATGACCTATGCTAAAACGTGAGTATTTCTGTTACCGAGTAGGCGATATTTAATTTCAGACAGGTTTTAAGAAAAACAATTCTACTTGCGGGGGTCAAATTCTGGGTTAAAAATCATGATTTTTTGCATATTTTGGTGTTTTTTGATATGGTAACCATGGTTTTCAGAAGTCCCAAATCTGGGGAAATNTAAATATTGTGAAAAATCCACCGGAATGACCTATGCTAAAACGTGAGTATTTCTGTTACCGAGTAGGCGATATTTAATTTCAGACAGGTTTTAAGAAAAACAATTCTACTTGCGGGGGTCAAATTCTGTTAAAAATCATGATTTTTTGCATATTTTGGTGTTTTTTGATGTGGTAACCATGGTTTTCACAAGTCCCAAATCTGGGGAAATCACTTTTTGAAAAAAAAATGTTCTTCTAAAAAGGCGTATTCAAAATGTAGTTTATAAATATATATATATATGTAGGTGTGTTGTGCAGTATGAATCCGCTATCCATGTTTATCCGAGACATGCCCTTTATTTTTAGGGTCAAGCCATTTCTACTGTACTCTGACACCTTGGGGGAATTCCACTGTGCTGTCATAGGGATTCTTGGGAGAGCGAGTTGTATAAAATTCACACTTGATGATTGCACACAGTAGAAAAGACACAGCTACCGATTGAGGTACCTTACAATGTCTGGAATGAGATTAATTAGGGAAGGGTATATACATACAGAATGTATAATAGAAAAACTGAGCTTACATTTGCAAAATTAATTTACATTATTTATTAAAAATGTAATATTTACTACGAGTTACTCCCCCTCAACCTCATTACCGATAATTTAGCTCCGAATGGAGCCCGGCACATTATAACTGGAAGAATAATATCTTTTTGAGGAACAATATGAATGTATTGCTGATTTTAACAGATATTCGGCACAAATTTATGAGAAATATATATGGCGCGGTTATAACACTTCATCACGGAACAAGTTTATCCTTTGCATGGAATAACTGGAATAAACTAATCTTGGTTCGGGTTGACTGGTAGTGGTACGGATTGCCGGTGGTACGGAACGACTGTAATTCGTCATAACCGTGCATATTGAGCCTCCAACATTGCAGATTATATTAGATATCAAACTTACATCTTGATCGGTATCTGCATGCTGCTACAATATTTGTTATGTATGACTTATCCCAGAATTGATTCAGTCCAAGGCTAATGTTTACAATCCGGTCGAGTGAAATTTACCGCCAAGTTTTTCAGTACGGTACCTAGATGTAGAGTTAGCTCCCTTTTCAAGCGTCTCCTCTCACATTTCCGGCAACATGGCTACTGTAGAATCGATGGTTGTGGAAGATCAGAAAGAACCAGAAAAGCCGATTGATAGAGAAAAGGTATACTTCTATTACTTTTTATATAAAAGATTTAATGTTTGTGCGATACTTTACCTGTTGCTTTCGACAAAATAGTTACTTATGTATGTATAATAAACTTGCGTACGAAGTAGTTGTGAGCGGCCCGTTCGACCCGTTGTAAGTTCTGTTGTTCGCCAATAGCTTGGTTCATAACAGCTCAACACATCTACCATTTTGTCACATTCAATTGGTTGTTGTAGTAGTGAAACATTTTATTAAAGAATATCTGCTATGTACTTTACACCTCAACACTATCATAAGAGGGTTTCAGGCCCGTATAATTTAGGTGCAGTCAGTATGATCTTTTAACATTAAAAATCGGAATGCCGCTGTTCTGCATGTAGTTAAGCTTTCAGTCAATTTCAATGTGCCTTTTTGTTATAACTGTCCTTTTTTATTGCACATAAATTGCTCTGCCATTTTTAGTGCTTGCTTACTTTTATGTGTGCTTTCTCTATATTTATTTAATTAGTTTGCTTGCATGATTTTGTTTTTATGTTGATGTATAATTATACTTGAATGTATTCGGTTTAAAGCTGATTAGAGCTTATGTTTTGTCATTTGTAACTATTTATAAATAAAGCTTTCATATTCATAAACATTAGAAATAAACTTGCCCCGCTGTGCATATATCGATGTAATGTTAACGTCATCAGTAATTGGATAGATTGGATAGAAAGTATATATGCCTATTGTACGTTTGAGCGGATGTATAGTTTAGTTCTCATAGGTTTCCGTGCGTTATATATTTCCGCGCAGCCATTTTATTAAGCTGTGTCTCTTTATTATGTCACCTGCTTGACACTACACAGGGATCTTTAAGACGTTCGGTCATCGTCTGCAAACTGACACAAATATTACGAGAATGTGCAGTTTTGCTTAATACACTTTTTATCTTGCTCAAAATTAACCCATACCTGAAAAAACAGCGATATATTTCATTCATGAACTGGTCTATTTTGGAATCTGTCAAACGTACGAAAGTATCGTATGCCAATGTGGCAACATCTCCACGCCAAAAGTATCGTATGCCAATGTGGCAACATCTCCACGCCAAATTTGTTCCACTCCTGAAGAGAAAGAAACAATCGTATATCGATAAACACTGTTTGCAATAAAATTCAACTTTTCCACTTCAATTTTAAACAGAAAGAAATTATAAATAACTTACAATCAACTGAAACCAATATAAAACTGCATCTAAAAATAATATCAGATTCTATTGTAACTACATTTGTTGGTGCGGACCACCATTGAGAATTTCTATTCAGTGTATCCATGTTGTCTTTCTTTGAACACTGAATCTAATATGAGACACAGGAACATATGATCGCTACTTCCGACAGGTGAAATTTGTTGAAAAATTGTTTCCATTAGTAGATTTTACACATGTCTGAGATAGTCATCAATAGTTTCAAAAGTTTGTTTACCGATACAAGTTCAAAATTGCAGATGCCTCTTTAAGTGCACAGAAACAGATAACATCAGGATACATCATCGTTCATTGAACAACATCATTACACTTGACATGTCCATTTTCTATGTCTATCTACTCATAGCATAAACTGTTAAATATCTGATACTTCTATGGTCCCAATTTATAAAATTTGAATGTGAGGAAATGAATCCAATTTATACAGGGGAAAATTAATGCTTAATTCATAATTTTTTATCTGCTTCATAAAAATAATTAAGAATATTCATTGTTGTTTACCAGTCTTTGAGTTTGACACTTCCACTTTATAATTCTACCAAGTTCAGATGGTATTCATATCAGCTATAAATGGCAAAGTGGTGACATCACCATGATTACCAAGATAACTTTCAAGTGTATTTATAACTAAGTATAGATTTCAGTGCTAGCCCACTTAATTGGATTAATCACACGTCAGTTGGCATTCAGATTGATGAATACCAAATGAAAGCAATTTGACACTGCATTAAATGACAAGATTTTATTTTTGCTATGGATACTTATATTTACTATTGTATTTTACTGATGGAGATCATCATGTGTTTTTCTTTAGGGTATTATAATCGTAGAATAGCCAGAAAAACCCTACCACATTACAGTCACTTGATTTTGGTAAACAGACACAACTATAGCATAACTGTACAATGTACATAAATCAAGTGATAATTTACCTTTCCAGGTCAAAGAGGTGGGTTTGATACCCATGTAATAAAACTATAGTTTTTGCAAAATAAATATTTTTCTATGAAAGTATTATAGTATAAACATATTTGTTTGTGCTGCATTTCATGAACACTGTTCAGAGGTGCAGCCAGCAGTGTTTAAATTTTCTACCAAAAATGATGACACTAAAAAACTTAAATATTTGGTATATGCACAGAGATGTGCCATTGCTCTGTTAAAAGTTTGATGACTAAAGTCTGATATTCGATTGTTTTCAGACATGCCCACTACTCCTGAGGGTGTTTTGCAGTACAGGAAGACACAACACACTGAGCGAGTTTGCTCGGGGCCAGACACCATCAAATGAACTTCAAATTTACACATGGTAATTCTTGGAACATATTTACATTTGATACATTTCAAATCTTTCCTACTTTTAAAGAAAGGTCAACCCATCTGTATGTGTTTGACACCATTTACTGTCAACACTGCATGATAAGTTGTGTTGACATTCAACATGTCTGATACTTATATTGAATCATGTTATTCTATGACAGACCTCTTTAACAGTATAAATGTCTTTAAGTTACCATTGTGAATTGTTTAACAATTATAATGAATTTGAACAAAGAATATTTTATGTTTCTAATGTAATGCTTAATCAAGGTTTCATTTTAACTTGTGTATATGTAATTAGAAAAGTAATTTAATTTTCATTGTGGACATATTACCTTTTAAACTTTTATATTTTCTTTTGACATTTTCCTAGTATTAGGTTAATCGAAACAGAGTTGTACCTTTTAATATTTGTAGATTGTTTCAAAGACTTTTATTTTTGTAGAGTGTCTTCAAAAAGATATGTATGTACATGTGTATAGTAAGTTTTCATTTGTACATGTATTTTGTAACACACAGGATGGATGCCACTTTGAAGGAACTAACAAGTTTGGTAAAGGAAGTCAATCCAGATGCTAGAAGAAAGGGAACTTTTTTTGACTTTGCCGTTGTTTATCCTGACCCTCGTACCCCTGTTTACAGAATGCGGGAGATTGGCACAACATGTGCCGGGCATCGCGGTCAAGATGACAGTCATTCTTTGACCTCTAAGAGGTTTCAGATTGGTGATTACCTAGACATAGCTGTTACCCCGCCCAGGGGTGGAGGTGGCCCTCCTCCTCGTCGCAATCGTCCATACTGAAAGAATGTTGATTTACGATAAACATTACATTCAACATATTCAACAATCTGAATGCTTTGTAAGACTTACTTTCATTTTGGAATGAATGGGCTTGTGTAAGTTTGTGATGGATAGCTGTACCTGCACTCCTTGGATTTAATTCTGGGACACAAGGGAAAGATATTGACCAAGTGAGAGTAAAGTGTTTTGCTTTTTACAGAACTTGTGACGGGAAAGGAAGAAGCTTCATCAATTAGGAACATTTTATTATTGTTTTATTGTATGATAACATAGGGAGGTTGTGTGTGTGTGTAGTGTATTGTGTATAATTGAGAATAATGTGTGTTCTGTACACATGATCATACAACTAAATAATAAATTTCGAAGAATTTTATTTAAATCCAAGAATTTATTTTTTAATTTTCAATGAATTTCTTTGATAATTTTATTCTAAGCTGCAAGCAGAGAAAAATAAAAATGGTTTGTACATATATAAACTTCATAAATGAATCAGGATATTATGTAACTATTTCTTCAATTAATTTCTTTTTATTCAGTAGGTTTTATTGACTATGTGGATTTTTAAATAATGTCTAACCTGTTCTAAATTATATGAGAAAAATTGTAAATTTGAATGTGTTTCAATTTGTCTTATTTTAAAAAATGAATTAATTCTACCAGTGGTGTGAATTTAAAACAGCTATGATTACAAATTAATTACATGACATCTTTTGCATCCTTAGCCAATTACAAAAAACAAAACAATTTTTGGTTTCAAGTTTTTAAAGATACTTGCTGTGTTGACAAGATATTTTCTCGTGTTGTACATGAAGCTGAATGTTGTCTGATTGTAAGGTGAACTTGTTTGGAGTCTGTGTATAAGTGATCCTATTCATCATATATTCCATAAGTTACACGAAAAATAAAAGAGTAGAAAAAAATATATTGAAGCAGTTCTGTGTTATAAAAAGGTGTTGGCTACATTTGGTGTCCATTTCTACATATGTCAGAATGGTTAGCATTGAAACTTATATACAAAGCTATGTTCAGCTTAACCTGTTTGTAAATAGATTGTACCTGGATCTTTTATATATGAACCATTAGGCACTATGACTAGGTATACTGTGGCTTGTGCAAGTGTGTCTATTCTATATCAATGTCCATGTTAAAATATACCTGGTGATCGAAATGAATTTTCATTTCCATTGATCAGGTTAGAAACAAATTGTTCTATATACATCTTAGTTGCATAACAGCATTATAAATGTATTTACTATAAATTTTCCAGTATTGCTAATAATGCATTAAAAACTTTCCTCATGAAAAAATGCACAAAATTCGAACACACAGGTAATTATTTATCTGGTCAACTTCATTGACAAATAAAAAAGACAGTGTTTGAAGGTTTCATTGGGTCAAACTTGAGTGAAAATTGAAATATTTTCATGCTCAAAACAAAGGACTGAAATTCACACTGTGATGCTCATCGCATCTCGATAACCGAATGGAACTTTAAGTTGTAAAAGCAATATCTCTTTCTCATATAATCTGTGTTGCTATTTGTAACCAAAATGTAAAGATTCTTTAGTGTCCTGAAAATAATGGCATTCGTCTGTGACAAGTAATAATGCAGTCAGATAGCAGCATGCTGCATCTATTGAAGTCCCAGCCTGGGGACAGAACCCATTGCCTTCCTCACCTGGGCGAACGTTTCAACATTCAAGCCAAAAGTTGCCAAGCAAGGCGCTAGGAAATAAAAGGTAGTCAGAAGCAAAGAGAAATGGAAAGATCCCAAATATTGCAATGGGGACAGCTGATTTATTTTGGTATATTTTGTTTACCCAAGTAGAGGGCACAAAAACAAATCCCAAATGTTGCAGGGGGTTTCCTCATTAGTCGTCCTTATGATACATGCAATGGGTAACAGCACGCGTATTCTTTTTTCGATCACCGACCTGCAGGGCTGCCTAGTGTCGTTGCTTCTTAGATGAGTAATATTATATGTTGTTGATGGCAATGGTGTTGAAGGTTGTGTATGTTGGTGTCGTTATCGGGGGCGTTGTCGTTGGTGAGCACTGAGGAATATCCGCTATATTTATATAATCCTGTCCTCTAGACATTCCACAGACTAAAAGCAGATTTGCCAATGTGCTAATAGCTTTAATATAAGAGTGTCACGGTATCAATTTGTTTTAGGGAAACACTTTGAAAATATGACGGATATCATAAAAATGCCACCCTAATATATAGCTCTAACAAATTATCAGGTCCCCGTGAATAAAATATCACAAGTTATGGTGTAGAACACTAAGCATGAGTACGAAGAGGTTTCTTCTTCTTCTTCTTCTTCTTTTTCTTCTTCTTCTTCTTTTTCTTCTTCTTCTTCCTCCAAATCTTGAGTTGGCATCCCAGGGATGAGCGCATGCCGGTTGACAGTTAAAAATCTCTTGGGCAGTATATACAATTAGAAGTCTGATAGAATGAACTTATCCGGAAAGGCCTTGTGGCCTGCTGGGAGGCTGTTCAGCTTGGTCTAAAAGGCCGCCAGGGTTTGGCCAGTCGCCATCCCAGGTGGGAGGCTGTTCCACTGCTGTGCTGTTCTGGAGAAGAAGGATTGTTTGTAGCATTCCTTATACTGCACACAGTCTATGAGATCGTTGCCACTTGAGGTATATTTATCAGCTTGGATTTCCACCAGGTCGTTCTGGATCTTGTACATCATGGTCAGTCGAGCTTTGGATCGTCGTAGCATCAGACTTTCCCATCCGAGTTTTTGAAGGATGATGGTGACTGTGCCTTGTGTATATGTGTGGAACTCTACCGTGACAAACCTGGCTGGTGCTCTCTGTGTCTTTTCAATGGTGTTACTCAGGTTGGTTGTTGCTGGGTCCCATACTGTTGACGCATTTATACTCGGAAGTTGGTCGCACGATAGTTTGATAGGCAGCTTCATTGCCAGGCTTCTTACAATTCCGTAAGTTCCTCTAGATGAAACCAAGTGATCGTGAAGGGCTGGCTATGATGTTATCGTCATGGTAATTCCACCGTAAGTCTTCACTCATGGTCACTCCGAGGTACTTGCTCTTCTCCATCCTCTCAAGAATGTTGCCATGAAGAGTATAGTTGGTGATTGTAAGGCGCCGTTTGTTGCTGATATGGAGGACAGTACACTTTCCGGATTGAACGACATCTGTCACATGTGCTCCCATCTTTCCAAGGCTGTCAAGTCTTCCTGCAACGCACGGGCATCCTCTTAGTCCGAATTATTCTGACGTTTTATCAACTTTTTTCATATCGGTCTGTCGTCGATTAACATCAGAACTCCGGCCCTCTATAATATGCGGGAAATATGCGACCCGCGCCCGGAGCGCACTTCCAACTGATATTTTAGAAACAAATCGTCACTTTCACACACATGTCGCACATGGATCGAAAGATCTATTCTTTATGCACAAGATGAACATACATAACATGCCCCAAACAACCAATACAATCACTAAAAACATATTTTTTCAAACTTACTCTGCTTTGTTTTTTATAGCCCCGCCTTCTAATGCCACATGACTTAAATCTCGCCGGTCTACGTCATAACTCAATCGCAACTTCTCGGCCAATTCCGGCTAGGCGCGGAATGATTCCGCGCCTAGCCGGAATTGGCCGAGAAGTTGCGATTGCGTCATAACTTTGGGAAATACCTTCGGTAACGCGGGATCTCGTCAAGTCATGTGACATTGCTCATGGCCTAATTTCCATTAAAAACATGGGTTGGTATAGTTACTGAAATGTCTGCTTTAGAAGATTGTATATATATATTACGAGAATACCAGAAATCGACTATCTCAATATTGTTTTCATGAACTTTTGAAACCGAATTTAAACACAAAAATAGGATTTAGTTTTTGTGTTTGGGAAACATAATTTGAAAATCTTACCATTCTTTTAATATCTTTAATTGATGATATTTGTCCGAAATTCCAATGACAAGGGCACAGTTATGGAGCTCAACTTCAAAGCTATTATTTTATCAAGGGATCATGTGCCTCCGGAGAAACGATTGTCATGGAGTCTGTGTTTGCCTACGCCAAGCCGTTATCATCTGGCTGTCCAACAGTTATGACGTCACCGACCGTGCCCTCTTAATGTTGCACGTTCGAGAAGAACGACTTTGGAATGCAGTATGAAGGACATACTTCGATAATTGTATAAGAATTGTGACGGTAAAACGACGTGCATTACGACGCCCGTTTCCTAGAACGGACTAATTACATGATGGCCCGTGTCTAATGGGCAGTAGGTATGTATGATTTAGTAAAAACTATAAACTAAACCCATATTAAGCGAAATAGAAGAAATCTGAAGAGACTGGTTAAGGTTATACTAAACATAAACGGGTTGTTATTCAATCAGACCATTCAAGAAGCAAGCTTAAGTGACATTTTGTCTCGTTTTGGTAATGTGAATTTTATTTAGTTGTTTCATTTCATCACGAAAGAAAACTGTTCTCAATTGGAAAGTCCACACTTTTTATAACACATTGTAACTTGTATATATCTTTGTTGTTGAATAAGCCTCTCAATATAGTCCTGTTTCTGCTTAGAAATGACATAGATAAGTTGCAATGCAAGTACAACAGATGCAAAAGTGTTTCTTTGGAACACTGAATACCCAGATGGCAATATGACACGAACTTATCACCACAGTTGACGCGATAGCTAGATGGAGTTTGTCAGCAGAACAGGTTGATGTGATCTTGTTGGATTTTAGCAATGTGTTCGACAAGGTCCCACACCACAGGCTGCTGCGTAAACTCGACCATTATGGGATAAGAGACACCACTCAGAAATGGATTGAGGACTTTCTTTTAGCAAGGACACAACAGGTTCTACTGGACGGTACAGTATCATCCACGGCAGACGTCATATCCGGAGTCCCCCAAGGGACCATTACTGTTTTAGGCCAACATAAATGACAAGCCTGAATGCAACACATCAAATGTTCGTCTCTTTGTTGATGATAACATCTTGTTTCGGCGCATTAGGAGTAGAGAGGATGCTAGTCCGAATTATTCTGACGTTTTATCGACTTTTTTCATCTCGGTCTGTCGTCGATTAACGTCAGAACTCCGGCCCTCTATAATATACGGGAAATATGCGACCCGCGCCCGGAGCGCACTTCCAACTGATATTTTAGAAACAAATCGTCACTTTCACACACATGTCGCACATGGATCGAAAGATCTATTCTTTATGCACTAGGTGGTATCAATAACATGTTTCAAAGATCATTACGAAAAGTATTTTCCAACGTTTTCGAATGATTACACACCATTGACCTTATCGATTGGACTCGACTCGAGTCTATGAAATATATTTATATAAATATATATTTTGCTTTATTAAAAACATGTTTTTTCTACTTTCTAAGGTACGTATACGTTTAACGGTTTATAAATCAGTTTAAACACAATCATATGTTTGTTTATATATTGTATATAACTATGCATACCTTCGAGCTCATGTGGTTTAGAACATCACTTTATCACAGACATTGGCAAATCTGTTAACCCAAAAGCTCGCATAAGTCAGTGTTAACGTTGTAATTGTTAAATATGGCTGACGAGCATAGGGACCAGCAAACGTTGGGACACACACATGATAAATTGTCAGAGCAATCTTGCACGACATAGTGTTATAGGAATAAAATGTGATGTCCTCGCCAGCCTTCCCTTACATTATTTTTCCTATACTGTGTGATACTGTTATCAGAAACTTTTAAACGGAGACTATTTTGTTCCCTCTATTTTCTATTTGTAGTTTTTTTTATGCCACACACGAGGAAATCCCATTGAGCCGTGCACTTAGAACCTTCGTGTTACCCTGAACTAGGAAGTGTAATACATGTTTACAGGGAATGAGATCGCTAGTGGACACACCCTATACTTTGGTAAGTGTATATCTCTATTACTGAGAATGGGAAAGTAACCCACGTATTGAGGCCCAATTTAAAGGACACTGAATAATAATTATAAAACACAAGGGATAAAAATAAACCAAAGTCTTAAAATATCTGAGTTACTACCACTTTGGTGTAAAAAGTCTTTTCTGTCTTCTAATCATTACCTTTTGCACACAAATCACTTTAGTCTTTTTTTGCAATTAGAATTCTTATTGGAGTGAAAGTACACTGTGAAATATACATTGTTACTTGCCGATTCACAGGTTTAAACAAATCCATACGTAACAATAAACAGTTGTATGCTAAGAGCAAATCTTTACAATTCATAGCTGTATTGTTACATGTACCAATTAATTAATAAACATGTCAATATTTATTAATCAAGCATTATACAAGTCACGATATATCCAACAACCAGAACCTGCTCGCATGACACCATATCGACAAAACTACGACTCCTTACACTACAGTGTGCTAGTCTATGTACAAACGACAATGCTGCCACCACGAAAACACAACATAACTACGTCTGTTACCACAGTCATTATAATGCATATTCCAACCTTACTTGGCTC